>NW_022437039.1:3326154-3368916 GCF_009761245.1 Sapajus apella | reverse complement strand
TTTTGTATTTTTAGTAGAGACAGGGTTTCACCATGTTGACCAGGATGGTCTCGATCTCTTGACCTCGTGATCCACCTGCCTCAGCCTCCCAAAGTGCTGGGATTACAGGCTTGAGCCACCGCGCCCGGCCTATTCCTCCACTTTCTTAATAAACTTGCTTTCACTTCGTAGTCTCACCCTGGATTCTTTCTTGCCTGACATCCAAGAACCCTCTCTTGGGGTCAGGATTAGCATCCCTTTCTGGTAACAAGAATTTAGTTTCTTATGTGTGCTGATGTGGAAATGACAATAACCTTTATCTGAAGCTGCATTTTACAGAATAGCAAAAACTACCACCACCACGACAAACACCTCCAGCGTTCACGGAACACCTGACAGGTACAATTTCCTTTTTTGCCCATGTGTGTTAAATTCATTTTAGCCACAAAAGGAGGACTGCTATGTTGTCCCTTTCCCTTTCTTTTCCACATACAATTCTCTAACATCCCACATATTCACATGGGCAACACTGCTGTGCCTCATAACAATCTACACTGGTGCTTATACAAGTGACTAATGCTCGCTTTCAGGCAATGCACCAAAATTCATAAAAAGAGAGTTTCTAAATACAACTATCCAAGCTACACCCTCCTCCTTCTTCATTGTTAAAAAATGCTGTGGTCACAGTTTTACAAATTTCTAAATGTCTTCCCCTCATTTTGCTTAAAACCCACTGGTTATCTCTAACGATCTTGATTCCTCTTCCCGTATCCCTTCTCCATATTCACCTTGTGAAGCTGTTATATTTCCATTTCATTCTCGACTATCAAAGGCATTCAGATTTCTCTATTCTCCCTTCTTTTTCTACACTGCTTCATTAAATCATTATTCTCTTACTGTGGACTGATTCTTTGTATTACCCATTCAATTTGTTCTCTTTTACCAATGGCCTTAAACCTGTACTACATTCAGAAGACATCTGCATTATTTTGTTTGTTCGAATTGCCTGGGAAAGCATTTTCCCCCCAGGATGCAACTATCCTTACCTTTTCATTTTATAATTCTTATTATTCAATGCATCTTCTCGTACTGCAGCCAGCTATGTGTTGAGTCAAAATTAGTTT
Source organism: Sapajus apella (assembly GCF_009761245.1). NCBI lineage: Eukaryota > Metazoa > Chordata > Mammalia > Primates > Cebidae > Sapajus > Sapajus apella. The sequence goes on along the minus strand of NW_022437039.1, from coordinate 3,367,813 downwards.
TGTTTGTGGAATAGACAGATATTGGACAGCTCGAAGACAGAAAGACAGTCAATCAAAAGGGCATAAGAGAGCATCATTCCAGCCATTACCAATGAATAGCTGTGGTTCTGTAACATAGCATTAGCAGACTCATGAATGATTTTCTTTCTCTTCTGTGATTAAAATGGGGACTGATTCGGATGGTGACTGCTAACATCCAAGCTGAAAGGAGTTACTTCCTCACTTCCTACTGATTCTGCAAAGGGTACACTTTTGGAGGGAAGGGGCATTATTCTTTGCATCACCAGTCACAGGTAGATTGATGATACAATGAACAATGCCTACATCCACTCTTCCATCCTATATCCAGTCTTCCAAACCTTTTCCACCCTATATCCACACTTCCCAACAAGTCAAGGAATTAATACCTCTGTGACATCTGCAAAGAAAAATTCTGTCGTTTAGAGATTGTTCCACAGTGTGATTTGGAGGAAAGATCATCCCCATCACTAAACAGATCAATACATTTCCTTGTTATTCCCAAAATAACACCCTCCAAAAAGTTACTCTATATCTTGCACACAAATCAAAGGCATAGTTTGTAAAAAATGATAAAGCTCATTCTGTTCAGAGTCTGGAGACATATTCCATCCCTGCTTACTCTTCTCACACCGCTGAAGCTAAAGAGGTTGATCTGTACCCTCCTGGGGGTGACAGCAGCTCAGTGAGAAGCACTGCCTTGAGAACTAATGTCCAGGATTTTCTGATGGTTCCAGTAGATCTTACCTCTAGAATTCCAATCCAACCATTCTAAGCAAGTAGAACTGAAAACACACTCTAAAATGCAGCCCAGCACAGAGGCAGATAGGGGTTTTCAGCCGCTATTTGCTTACAGCCCTGAGACCTCACTTCAGCTGCAAAAGCAGAGACAGTAAGCAATGCATGGGGAAATTCACAACATGTGCTCCAAGTCAGAGTTCTTGGATTTAAATCTCAATTCTGCAGTTTCCTAGAAGTGCGACCCAGACAAGGGCCCTCACCTGACTACATTTCATGTTTTTAGCTTGTAAACTGGAGATAATAAAAATGATACAGTATCTAGCATAGGACATGTATATGGCTTGTCATAAAATCATGTATGTACACTAGTAAGTTTGGGACATGGAGCTTACTTGCCTAAGATCCTTGCTACTCAAGGTGTGGTTCATATCTTGTTACCGTCCCATCACTTGGAGTTCAGCGAAAATGCGGAATCTCAGGCTCTAACCCAGAACTTCCAAATCTGAATCTACATTTTAACGAGATCTCCCAGGCAATGCTTTTAACAAGAGTTCCCAAGCATCAACTCTACATGATTCATATGCACATCATAACTTGAGAAGAACTGCTATAAAAAAACACCGTTCACACCATTCTGATAAGCACTGCTGACCACAAACATTTTCTCCATAAATTTCAACCACATAGAGATGCATTATTAAAAGACAACCATTTCACTGTTTGTAAACCGAATTAGAGCATTCACATCTCACCAGCGTGCCACACACAGCTAAGAGTTACATCAAGTCACGAAGTGGAACGTGTGAGCTGCGTTAGGAGTGTTTCAGGTACCTTACAGATGCCTGTTTACAGACAGAAAAGGTTGAAGCACGTAAAATGCACCAATGCTTAATGCTGTTCATTTTTCCTTTGGCAAGATATCAAAACTTAGAACATTTCAGAAAAGGAAAGCACGTGTAAGCTAGACTGAAAAAGCTCATCTGAAGATCTGAAGTTCTACCATTATTTCCTAAAGATCTTTCTAGATTAGAAACAATAGCATAATAATTTTGGCGTTCCTTCACATGTAAGTAAATGTTCTTAATTCTAGACCATCAGATGATGATACATGGAGAATGGTTTCAATATACCATTTCATTTATATCACATATGTGCATGCTTACATGTGTGTTTGCATGTACTTATATATGCATACATACTTTGAGCTGGCCATCTGCAAGATTTTCACTTTCCTCTTCCTATTACACATTTAGTCATTCATCAAACACTTACTAAAGTCCGACTATACATCAGGCACTGCCCTATCCTTGCAGATGCTAGATGAACCCCATGGACCTGCTAATGCTGTAGTATTTGGTGTTGCAGCTCTAATCCCTAGCATCGTCTCTGGCATGCAGCATGCCCTCAAAACACATGTGTTGGCTAATTTAATAAGTATCATATTGGCATACAGCAATTATAACACAGGACTCTTAGCATGTTTGTTTTCTACTGAAAATACAACCAAGATAATTTCAAGTACAAACAGACAAGATAGAACTGGCAACACAATGACTACTTTTGGTGGTACTCTTGGCCATTTTAAATACTGATTAGCCACTGTGTTCCCCTAACCCTCCATTTTAACTTGAAAACAGTAAGTTCACAGAGTTCATCCTTGGAGGCTGAAGCGGCACACAAATGCAGTTTTTCATGTATGTCCCTGGTAATGATCAAATGACTCTGAATGCCCTTGGGTGAGGTGTGTCTTCTTTGGTTTGCCATCAACTTTGCTGTTCCCTTATCATTTTTTACCCAGCCCAACTCAAAATTTATAGATCACTATAGGCATCTGAGTTTGAGATGGACCTAACACCCCAACTAGTTCTCTCCTGATTGATTTGTTTAAATATATCCTTCAAGTTAACTCTACCGCTATCTAATTGCTGAGCAAATATTGCCATGAATGGGAAAAATTTAATCCTCGTTCTCACAGATCTTGCATTCTACTGCAGGGAGCTAGAGAAGGAAAAAAAACAAGCAATATCATTTAGGATATAGGGGTTATTCTTTACATCATCAATCTACCTGTGACTGGTGATGAAAAGAACAATGCCCCTCCCCCGCAAAAGTGTACCCTTTGCAGAATCAGTATGAAGTGAGGAAGTAACTCCTTTCAACTTGGATCAAGTTCTTCCAAGTCTAGACTTCCTTGTATGAAGACCTACTGGCTAGGATGAAAGAATCTGCTACTCAGGTGAGCCTGAGCGGTTTCCTGATTGAGAACAACATCGGCTGATTCTCCAGTCCAGTGGGTAAACAAAAGAACACACAATAGCCTTCCGCTCAGAGTCTAGGCAAGGCTATGGAGAGCTCAGATATGTAAACATCATTAGTAATCACCACACTTATTAAGGAGATGACTGCTATCTTCCAGAACTCCCAAAACTTAATATTCTAAATGCAGTGCATGTCTCATTTCCAATCCCTGCAAGATAGGTTTGAGTATTTTCGATGTATGAAGGAGGCAAAGGAGGCTCAGAGGCTTTGAACAACTCATCCAAGGTAGCCAGGCTGTAGGACACAGTCTTGGCTTCATGCCAACATCTGTGATTTTTTTTTTTTTTTTAAAGTTCTCACACATCTGAGTCAAGATTTCTGAACTCTTCCCAAGTTATTGACACTGCATTTCTCACTGTCTGGGAATGTGTTTTTAATGATACATTTAAGACACAAGGAGACTTGGCATTCAGAATCCTTTGGAGGAGAGAAGAAACCAGGGATGGGGGGTTGAACATGTACACCATGACTTTGATGTCAGTGGAGCCCTCCCACAGAGACTCCAGCTCCCCTGAATTATTCAAAATGTTGCTTTAAAACATATTTCAGCATTTCCCCTGGAAAGAAGGCCATACGTGAGTATTTACTATCAGTGCCAAAATGGTGTATAATTAATATTTTGATGCAGCACCGTCACCTGCCTTGATGTTTACTCTAACAATATTAGCTTGGCTTCAACTAAATAAGGCTCCGCCGACTGTGTGTTATCCCACTTTTAGACAAGAAGCCTCCATTTATTTAATTATGTGATTGATGATTTATTGCTGCGTTCCTCCTTGGGTTACCTGTTGCGTTAATGGGCCGTCAATGTAAATAAGATGCTCAGGGTGGGATGTGAGTCTCTAGTGCAACTAGGACAGTCACAAAGAGGAGAGGAGAGACGTGGAGGCTACCGGAACCCAACCTCCTCTGAGGTTACCAACAGACCCTACTGTCCTTAGCCATGCAGCCTGCAAGATATACAAGAATTGATGGAACGGACTCAAGCCAAGGTGATGGTCATTGACATCCTCAAAAGCAAACCTCTCACCAGAACAAAAACCAGAAGCTAGTACGCATCTCAGAATCCATCAGGCAAAGAATACAGCCATGTCTCTCCTTGTGCATGCGATCAGCACTCGGCAATGCCCAGGAGGTGTTTTAGGAATGAAAACCTTTTGCCATATGTAGAGACGCCATATGTAGAGATTTCAGGGTGTTTGGCTCCCATGAACTTAGAAATAATCCTGTCAGCATGAAGAATGAACTCATCGCTACCACGATGGATGGTTCCTTTTATTCAGTTCATACCCTCAGAACTCACACTTCCAGATATAGTGTTAAACTTTCCATTCTGTAGTTCTTTTCCTGTTTCTAATCAAATGCCTTTGTCATGGAGGCTTCTGCAGAATGTACTTCCTACTAAGCTTAATATATTTAATATCAGGAAATCCAAATTTGCAAATTAACAGGACCCCCTCTTCTCCCTCATCCAGGACCACTATGCAGATTCTTCAATACTTTTAGCCATTTTCATTTTCCTTTTCCTTGACTCCAACAGTAAGTATTTGAAAAGAAACGATGATGATAAAATCAACATTTCTGTGGTTTCCTTGTCTCTCTAGGTTTAAGACTGCCTAATTTTGAATGTTTCTTTTCAGCCTTTGTTTCTGTGAATCTCCCCTACACCCTGGGGTTTTATGTGTCAGGCAAGAGGATAATAAACATGCTAGCCATTTGGAAGTGTATTTGTTTTCACCCCATTTCACAAGCTGCAGTTAATAAGCTTTTAATGAGAAGAACACTGCGTTCTCCATGCACCCGTATATAATGTGAATGGAGTCCCAATACCTCTAAGACAACCTAGCATAAACCACTTAACTGAATACCAATGATGGAGGAGGGAAAATAATTTCCATTTCCCCTGGGTTTTACAAGGTCAGGGGTACTCTGCACCATGATGGAATAGTTGTTCAGCTTTACAAAGTCGCACGGAAGAAACCAAGGACCTTCCCACCTTCTGTAAGCATACCCAACTTGTCCTGACTCAAGAAAACATCAACACCATATTAAAAGCTATAAAATATTGTTGTTATGACTTCTTCCTCAGGCAAACAGGTGATAAAAATGGCATTAAATGAATGAAACATTTGTCCCAACTTTGCAGCACACCCACCCACCTGCAGTTCTGCAGGCTGGTATCCTCAACACTGGTTCTGAATGACATCTTCCATTTATGCAGATAGTATAGGTGAGGGCCTCATTAGCACAGTGACTCTTCCAAATATTGGCAGCTTACCAGCAAGCATCATTGGGATTTGGTTTAGGTACAGGTGTGAACCGACTGAAAACTGCTTTCTGAACCACCCCTGAGCTGTCCTGATGGCGTACACAAAGAGATCATGCAAACTGGTTAATCTCAGTACCTTAGCAAAGCTGAAGCATGAAAAGGAATACAAACTGCAAGAGGAATTATATTTTCTAGCTGCTAAGTAGATAATAGGAATAATGGGGCAAAGTGATTACCATCTATCATTTCAGCACCAATGGCCTAGATGTTGTGTGAGTCTAATTAATACTCAATGCTCTTTATGAAATAACATTAAAAACAAGCTACACAGGCGAAGTCCTTTCTCTCCATCCATTCCAGCACCGTCCACACCCCACTAAGATCAACACGAAAAGGGAACTTTCTTCACTGTAGTCCTGTACTTGGAAAACCTTCCTTTTCTTGTTCCCTCCAAATGAGAACAGCTTCAGAAACGAAGTGGGTTTAGCATGAGACAAGCCAAGAGTAGAATATGAATTAGAAGTGCCATTGGAGGTAATTTGGCCACATCTCTGCCACTCACTGTCAAACCGCAGAGGACTTCCCAGATATACAACTTCTAATTAGAGTATTGTAAAGAAAGAAAGAAAGACAAAAGTAGGCGTGGGTGTGTACATATTCCTTGTGGAAGGCTCTCTGTGTGCCATGGTGAAACTCTGTCATTCCTATACTAATGGCATATGAGGACACACAGAGGAAGTGGTACAATATCTATAAAGTTAGGAATCCTTTCCAGTTTTAATTACCCACCTGAATTTTGGAGGGAATTTTTATTTTTTGCTTGTTTTTGAGGCTGGGTAATACCTATTTATACTAAATGAAATTCAACCGGTGCAATCAAACCAAGAAATTGGGCCTCAGGTTGTTGATGTTTCCACTTCAGTGGCAGAATCTGCTCGAGAAGGACTGGGGTAAAACAGAATGAAAATTTAACCCATTCTCTGCAGCAAGAAAGAAGGGTTAGGCCTAAGGGTATTATTTATTTTATTTTATTTTGAGATGAGGTCTCGCTCTGTCACCCAGGTTGGGTGCAGTGGCACCATCACAGCTCACTGTAGGCTCAATCTCCTGGGCTCAAGCAATCCTCCCCCCTCAGCCTCCCAAATAGCTGGGACAACAGGCCTGAGCCACCATACCCAGCTAATTTTTCCCTTTTTTGTGGAGACAGAGTCTCACTATGTTACCCAAGCTAGTCTCCAACTCCTCAGCTCAAGTGATTCTCCTGCCTCGACCTCCCAAAGTGCTGGGATGACAGGCAAGAGCCATTATGCTCAGCCTAGTAAGGATTTTAGAGTCAGATGCAGGAGCACATCCTGGCTCAGTCACTTTGCAACAGGGTGACAATGATGCATCACCTCTTTAAGTGTGGGATCTCTTAACTATGAACTGAGTAGGTTGTAAGGATTCATGAAATAGGACAATAGATGAAAAATGCTTAACGAAGTAATTGACAAATAAAAAATGCTCAAGAAACTATTAGACCTTGTTGATGTACAAAGCTTGCTCTCCTTGATTCTGAAGACTCACAGGCTGACAGGAATCTGACAGATTGTTTATGTAGCTCTTAAAAGAAGTAGTAAGTTTTAAAAAAGAAGGAGGTCATGTCCTTTGCAGGCACATGGATGAAGCTGGAAGCCATCATCCTCAGCAAACTGACAGAGGAACAGAAAACCAAACACACATGTTCTCACTCATAAGTGGGAGGTGAACAACGAGAACACATGACACAGGGAGGGGAACATCACACACCAGGGCCTGTCAAGGGGTGGGGGGCGAGGGGAGGGAGAGCATTAGGACAAATACCTGATGCATGTGGGGCTTCACACCTAGATGACGGGTTGACAGGTGCAGCCAACCCCACGGCACATGTATATGTGTATAACAAATCTGCACACTCTGCACATGTATCCCAGAACTTAAACAAAACGAAACGAAGGGGCAAGGTACAGGGAATGAGAAGGCCCTCAAGCCATAGCTGGATGTCAAACTCGCTGTTCAGAAAAGGAGACAAGAATTACCTTGTAAAATTTTCCCTAGATTTGTCACTTTAAGATTATAACATGTCCATCTGTCTCAAAGATCAAGCATGCTGGTCTATGTGCAATCTGGGATTCTTCCCAAAAACTAGTCAATACATACGAATTCAGAGGAAGATAGCTTCTGCAAAAATTAAAACTCAGAGATGTTACCTTTAATTCAGAACGCTTACTTCTCGTTGTACAGAGTTAATACGCTTTCTCCACTCAGCAGCAGTTAATACATTACTGCTCTATAGGGTGATACATTTTTATTTTGCCTGATAACAAATGCTCACGCATTTCTGTCTCTCTACATCCATTATGGCCTAATTTTCTTCCACTTTTCTCTTTATTCGACTCAGGTGGGCAGCGGAGTAGCCTCGTCAATTTGCCTGGGTTCCAACCTGGATCAGGTCACAGAGTGGCGGTGGGATTTTGGGCAAGTTACTTAATCATCCTAATCTTCACTTTCTTCAGAGGCTTTCTAAGAGGAGTTCGTGAAAAATGCATAGAAAGCACCCACATTATTAATCGTACTCAGCAGACACTCTGAAAATTCAACTGTTACTATTATGAATAGTGTTATTGTTAGGTTGGTGGAAACGTGACTGAGGTTTTCACCACTACCACCAGCACCACTGCCACTATTTTTTATTCCATGTTCTCCTACAGAATAATGCAAAGGTCCCCCCACCTCACCTGTTTCTTTTACCCTGAAAGTTCTTGCTCTCCCCTGCAATGAATTCCAGAACAAAGCACTCTGGGGCCCAAAACCCTCAGCAGAAGCTGTTTCTCCCATGACACATTCACAATAACTGTCTGAATGACCGATTTACCAAGACAACGTGGTATTACAAGGTGTGGGATCTGGAGTCAGTGTGGAAAATCCTGGCTGTACCCCACTTCTACGCTAAGTAACACTCCCCAGTGTACATCACGTCTCTGAGACGCACCTTCCTCCGCTGAAAAATGAGATCAGTAACTGCCCATCTCTGAAGGTTATTGTGACAATTTGGTGGGATCACATCTGCAAGGTACTTGTCCTAGCACCTGCCATGGAGTAAGCACCTCTGGAAGTTCACTGCTCAATATCAATTATGTCTCATTTCTAACATCCCCCACCATCTGCTCAATAGATGTTAGCCGACTGCTCACCACTGCTCTCTGCACTAGACGTATATGTCTAGGAGGGTGCTCAGTCTAACAGCTCCAAAGCAGACCTGCATGTTATCGATGTTTTATTTTACCTGTATGTCTAGAAGGGGGCTCAATCTAACATCTCCAGAGCAGAGCTGCATATTGACAGCATATATCATATAGACATATAAACACAATATAAAACGTATACATATATGTATATATATATAAAAACACCTTCCTAGACACATATGTTAACAAAAAAATCTCAAAGGAAAAGCAAATAGCCACACACTCTCTGCATCAACCTGTCCTCAGGATTTTCTGTTTCAGGTTTTTATTTATTTATTTATTTTTTTAGATGGAGTTTCACTCTGTCACCCAGGCTGGAGTGCAGTGATGTAACCTTGGCTCACTGCAACCTCTGCCTCCTGGGTTCAGGTAATTCTCCTGCCTCGGCCTCCCTAGTAGCTGGGATTACAGCTGTGTCCACGTGCCACAATGCCCTGCTAATTTTTGTAGTTTTAGTAGAGACGGGGTTTCACCATGTTGGCCAGGATGGTCTCGATCTCTTGATCTTGTGATCTGCCCACCTTGGCCTCACAAAGTGCTGGGATTATAGGCATGAGTTACTGTACCCAGACTCTGTTTCTGTTTATGCTAGTCAAAACATAAACCAGGCATATCTGAATGACTACATATATGTAATATATATAAATAATACAGATTTATAAAAATTATAATATATATTTATATAATATGTAAACACATGATATACAAAGATACACACACACACACACACACATATATATATGTATACGCACACACACATGTTGCTAGCATGCAGATCTGCTTTGGAGATTTCAGACCGAACACCCTCCTAGACATATATGTTAACAAAATATCTCAAAGGAAAAGGAAATCGCCACATACTCTCTGTATAGGTCTGTCCTCAGGATTTTGTTTATAAGTAACCCCCTGTTTAGTGTGGCTCTGAGCCCTTCAAATGTGGCTGGTTTATGTTTTGACTGGTATAAACACATAAACCATGATGTTTCCAACCCTCACTTTCCCCTGCAATGAATTTTCGTTATATAATTTCCCTATCTTAATCACTTCTAGCTATATTCTGGCTCGTGGGGCTAAATAGCATCACGGCCACCTTCCTAAGTGCCTGTGTGCTTATGTCCTCCTTTGGATGCTGTGTGGAGCCATGATGTAAATGCAATACTTTTAATCCCTCCTCATGTACCAATCCTCCCCTCCCCTTAATCTTTTTCACTCTTCATTGCCAACTTGTCTCCAATCTGTCTCCATCTTTCTCCTACTAAAGGTACCAGAAATAAATGCTACAGACTAGGGGTGGGTGAGCTGATAGATATGGAAGAACAAAAAAAGGAAGAAAGAGGAAAACAAAGACAGAGACAGCAGAAAGGCAGCCCCAGAAGTTGTGAAAAGGGAGGATGGAGGGAGGCGGCTATCCCTGCGTTCTGGGAGGACACAGTTGATCTCACTCAGGCCGGGGAACCACAGAGAGTCTTTGGATGGCACACACCCTGCAGCCTGGACAAAACGTTGCTCTAGCTTCCTCTACCTCTGGCCCATATTCTCCCTTCTGCGCTTTCCCATCAGCTCCATTTCAGGATTCAGTTTATCCACTTTTCCCAACCCTCAGAAATGCATGAGTCTGTCTTTTCTAGATTGAATTGTGTTTTAATCTTTTCTGCTCATGTTTCTAACCTGCTTAGGGTAGACTTGTGTAACATCCCCAATCCACGTTCCTGTTTGCAACACCTTCCAATTTAATGTCGTCTGCAAATTTCATTAGCATGCAATTTACTTTCTCTTCCAGATCATTAAAAAAAAAAAATCCTCACCTAGACCAAGCTAATATGAATCTCCCTTCCTCTCTCCCCAGATCCCAGCCAAGTGGGAACATTACCATTTATCATTATTTTTGTTTATAATCTTTCAGCCAGGTTTTAAGCCGATTAAAACTAATCTTGATGGCAAAAGAAAATTCAGATAAATAAAACCAAGCCCTGACATCAAGAGCCTCAGTAAAGATAAAAAACATAGCATAGTTAATAGTTAACATTGTGTTTAACTCTTCTTCCTAATAATCTCCATATGGACAGTCTCCGTGTTTCTTCTTCAAGGCCAGAAGAGAATCAGATCTGTATTCAGTGAGACTAATACAAGCACATCAGAGGGATCAAATCCATCAGTCCCAATTGTTTAAAGTTTCCATGGAATCTTTATCCCCTGCAGTATTTTCAAACTCCAAGGTAACGGGGCGCTCTTCTGCAGAGGAAGCTCTTTATAGATTGTCAAAGAGTTCCTAATGTAACATCTCACGCTCAGGCATCACTGTCTCCTCTTCAAGGCAGAAAGAGTTTTCACTACCAGCCTTGGCACTTGGTACGTGCTAGTTAATAAAGTTCTATTTATAGCTCTAATGAGGATAAAACAGCCATTTCCTTAGCTAAGTGCCAGATACAGAGATTGATAACCAGACTAATCCTAACATAATTCCCTTAATCATGGCTAAAAACCACTCAAGTACCTTAATACATCACGATGTAAATGTTTTATAACCCCCATAAACACCCCCAGAACCTAATAGAGTTAATTCCACTAAGATTGAAATAAGTGAGAGGTGGTATAAAAATCAATTTCCCTCCACCTCCAATGATTTATCACCACCCTACCACCAGGATCAATTAATTTTGCACTAAGAAAATGCCTAATAAAATTTTAGACCAAAGGAATGGAAAATAGGACACAAACCTGGTTTCAAACTCACATAATGGATTAGACCTATCTCAACCTTACTGGTGATTAAAAAAACATCTAAATGAAGATCACCAATAATTTAAAATTTAACATCAAGAATAGCTTGTTGGGCTTTTATGAACCTCACAATGCTGTTAACCTGTCTTTAGAAAATATCTAGATTCCAATTTATTTCCATTCTCCCTGATATAAACCAAAATAACCCCCACTACTCTGCTCTAAGCTATATGCAAATATCTATGATTTATTTATATTTCAAATTACAAATAAAGGATTATGAGAAAAAAGTACACAGTGTGGCTTTTTTTACAACCTAAAAATAAAAGCAAAAGGAAATCTTTGTAGAGACCCATGATAATTATGAAAAAGCTCAAAACAGAAATTCATAGATAAGGGTGAAATTGTCATATTTTTCTTTGGGGGGACCCTGCTTAAACTCACCAGTTCTCAAACGAAAGAGCAATTTATTAAGGTAAGAAGTGATGCACAGACTTATGCTGTATGCAATTAAGTGAAATTCTGCTTGGGTTGTGCCTCTGTTTTTTTTTTTTTTTTTTTTTTCTGCTGAGTCCTACAATTCCAGTTTGAGGGGGAAAAAAAATAACTTGGAGGAACCTTGCAGGGCAAGGAATCATTCTTAAAAGGAAGGATTTTAAAGCATATACCTACTCCCTGGCACTGGGGCAGGAAATTGCCTGCAAGGAACCATCCCTCAAAAAGGGACTGAGCCAAAATGGGCAATTGGGTCACAAAGTACACACCTGCAAATGTACTGCCCCTCTTTATGGCTTTCCATAAAGTCCCTTCATGCAAAATGGCAAAGAGACGCCCCATTTATATGGCATAAAAATTAAGTGACTAATGGCCTATGTCCAATGAACTCCTACCCACTTACAAACTAAGGGAACTTCACATTTTAATTCGTTCAGCTCAAGGAGCAGGGGGACTTCATCACCTACCCAGTGATTACTTGGAATTAAATTCCGGGCCAAGTAAAAGTGAGCCGTGAAAGACAGCTTACACGAGGGTGACTGTATTTCTTCAAGGGCTTTACAGCATCATGACTCAATCCCAGCAGATCAAAAGTTTCTAAGGTAATCTCAGTAATAATCGGAATCTTGTATGTCTCCAGCATGCCTTCATCACCACCCCTCTTCTCTATAAGGCACATTAAAGGTAGGGAAACCAGCAGTTATACACAGTGGTTGGAATCCAAGGAGTCAGCAGGGATTTTGAAAATGGACTTCTTGTTTTTTTGAGACAAGGTCTTTCTCTGTAGACTTGTCTGGGTTTCAGTGGTGTAATCATGGCTCACTGCAGCCTCAACCTCACTATATTATACAGGTTGATCTCAAACTCTTGGGCTCAAGCGATTCTTCTGCCTTAGCCTCGCAAAGTGCAGAGATAAAAAGTATGAGCCTCTGTGTCCTGATAAAAATTGACTTTTTCTTTTTTTAATTGGAGACAGAGTCTTGTTCTGTCACCCTGGCTGGCGTGCAGTGGTGTAATCATGGCTCACTGCTGCCTCAACCTCCCAGACTCAATCATACCACCTTAGCCTCCTAAGCAGGTGGGACTACAGACCCACACCACCATGCCTGGCAACATTTTCTATTTTTGGTAGAGATGGGGTTTCGCCATGTTGCTCAGGCTGGTCTTGAACTCCTGGGCTGAGGCCATCTGCCTGCCTTGGCCACTCAAAGTGCTGGGATTACAGATGTGAGCCACCATGCCCAGATGAAAACTGATTTTTTAATAATGCAATTTATAAGTCATTACAAAACCTTAATTATTTTCTGAACCACTGGCAGTTATGTGTGGTATAGTACTGAGATGGGATTACTTTTACTTTACAAAGTGATAACCCATGTCCAGTTAAGATAAAAACACTCACTTAACCAGATAAGTCTATTTCCCAGTTCTTCTGGAAAGATACATTTATTTAAATCAAATTTATTTCACAAATGGTTACTGAGCACCTGTTCTGTGACAGTCACCAATCTAAGTACTGAATATAAAGCATGAAATAAAATGAGTGTGGTCCTTGTTTTCACGGAGCTCTCGTTCCTGGAAGGAGCATAGTTAATAAACAAGCAAATAAATTACAGACTGTAATACACATGGGGAAACAGTTAAACGGAAGATGCTGTGATAAAAAAGAAAACTGCAGCAGAGGGGAGAACTGCTTGGGAACTTATTGTGACCAATGTCTACATACCCAGTCAATGCATGAGATAAATATGAATCCCACATTAGAAAAGGACTCTCAGCCAGGCGTAGTGGCTCACACCTGTAATCCCAGCACTTTGGGAGGCCAAGGTGGAAGGATCACTTGAAGTCAGGAGTTTGAGACCAACCTGGCCAACATGGTGAAAACCCATCTCTACTAAAAATACAAAAAGAAATAGCTGGGTGTGTTGGCACACACCTGTAATCACAGCTACTCGGGAGGCTATGGCACCAGAGCCACCTGAACTCAGGAGGTAGAGGCTGCAGTGAACTGAGATTGTGCCACTGCACTCCAGACTGGGCAACCGAGCAAGATTGTCTTTAAAAAAAAGGGGGGGTGGGGGAGACTCTCAATCATCCAACACAAATTTCTATTAGCATATGCCCCAAGCTGGGAGGACAAAAAAGGGCTACTTCTGTGATATTCCACACATTTGTCATATTTATCTAAAATGATTCTGCCACGACTATAACAAAACCACTTGTTCTCTTCCACTTCCAGCCATGTTTTTTGTCACTGCAAGAAAAAAGGTGTTAATTTAATGAGAAGTGATGTTTTAAGGTAAAAAAAAAAAAGTTAAATCCCTTCATATTTGTCCCCTCCAAGGAGAGAAGACTTACTATCTGCAAAACTAAAGTATGCCTTAAACTTACAATAGTCAGATGCCTGTAGTACCAGCATCAATCAATGAATTAAGGCAATGCAATACATAAAAACTCACCCTGGGAGCCGGGCGCGGTGGCTCAAGCCTGTAATCCCAGCACTTTGGGAGGCTGAGGTGGGTGGATCACGAGGTCAAGAGATCGAGACCATCCTGGTCAACATGGTGAAACCCCGTCTCTACTAAAACTACAAAAAATTAGCTGGGCATGGTAGCGCGTGCCTGTAATCCCAGCTACTCAGGAGGCTGAGGCAGGAGAATTGCCTGAACCCAGGAGGCGGAGGTTGCGGTGAGCCGAGATCGCGCCATTGCACTCCAGCCTGGGTAGCAAGAGTGAAACTCCATCTCAAAAAAAAAAAAAAAAAAAAATCACCCTGGCTTGCCACCGCATATCAGTAGGAACGGCAGTATTAGGGTTATTTGGTAAACGATGTTGACAAAAATGTTTAAAATATTTGAATATTATTATATTGTTCTTTATTTTACAAGGTCGGTTACCTTTATCATATTAATTGGCAGTCAAAATAATCACTTTTTTCTAATGCTTGCTAATATTTTCTATGGCAATTGTGTATCCTTAAAAAATTGTTAATTCCCCCAAAGCAGTGTTTTTTAAAAAAAATACATATGTCCCTTCCATTATTATATTAAATAACATAGTACTATCATGGGTACACAGTGGAAATAAATTTAGACTTTCGAACTCTATGTACAGATGTGACCCACACCATGTCTACTACATCAAGCACAGTCAAGCACGTCAACATACCATTTTTTCAGTCTCAGTGCCCTCAGATGTGAAATGAAAATAAAGGTGTTAATAATCACTATTCCACGGAGTAGTTATGAGATTCGAATGAGATAAGGCGTGTGAAGAAATTCTGAAAGCAGTCAAGCACCACAGAAATACCAGAAGCTGTTATTACAGTGAGTGTTCAATAAACGTTGATTGAAAGCTGCTAACTTTGCAAGCCCTGAAGCTTTCAGGTAAAATCATCTCAGAGATGTAGGTATGCAGATACACTTACATTGTCTTACACTGGGAGAAGAGTGACCAGGCAGAGTGACCCTCTGTAGAAACAAGACTGGATATTTCCATTTCACCCTGCAGACCAGAGCGACAAATCTCAGCTAAGGGTTTTCACGGCACAGGGTCTCAGTGTCTCAATCTGTCGTCTGGAATGCCTTTATACTCAACACTACTGGTTCCTTCTCATTGTGAATGGATCAGTGATGAAGTCTTCTTAAAAAGACTTTTGGCTGGACATGGTGGCTCACACCTGTAATCCCAGCACTTTGGGAGGCCGAGGCGGGTAGATCACTTCAGGTCAGGAGTTTGAGACCAGCCTGACCAACATGGTGAAACCCTGTCTCTACTAAAAAAATAGAAAATTAGTTGGGTGTGGCGGTGCGCACCTGTAATCCTAGCTACTCAGCGGGCTGAGGCAGGAGAATTCCCCGAACCCAGGAGGGGGAAGTTGCAATGAACTGAGATCACGCCACTGCACTCCAGGCTGGGCAACAAGAGTAAAACTCCAACTCAAAAAAAAAAAAAAAAAAAAGACTTTCTCTGAACTGCCTATCTAGCCAAGTTCAACCAACTTCCTTCTGTTCATTCTCTAAATAGCACTTTTTTTTATTAACTTCACAAATGTCCCTTTTTAATTAGATATTTTATTCTGAGATAATTCTAGATTCATATGAAGTAATAGGCAACACTAATACACAGATCCTCTGTAGCTACCAAGTTCCTCCCACAAGGGCAGTTTCAGAACCATAGTACAATATCAGGGGATTGTACAATGATAGCATTAATACAGTCAAATATAGAACATTGCCGTCGGCACAAAGGTCCTTCATGTTCCCCTTTCATAACCACACCCATTTCTTTACTGCTCCCCATCTCCTCTTAACTCCTGGCAATGACTAATCTGTTCTCCATTTCCATTATTTTGTCATCTCGAGTCTGTATAAATTGGATTTTTTTTGTGGGCATAAGTTTGATCATTCTCTGTCTTTCTCTCTCTCTCTTTTTTTTTTTTAGTTATACTTTAAGTTCTGGGATACACGTGCAGGTCTGTTACATAGGTATACACGTGCCATGGTGGTTTCCTGCATCCATCACCCAGTCATCCACACCCAGTCATACACGATACTGTGTATCCATGTACCTGCAAAGAACATGAACTCAATTAATTGAATTTTTTATTTGACATAATTTTCTGGAGATTCATTCAGGCTGTTGGGCTGTTGCACGTATCAACAAAGTCCATTTCACTTTGTTGCTGGGTTGTCTTTCATGGTATGGATGTACCACAATTTGTGTAACCATTCGCCCAGTGAAATACATGGAGGTTGTTCCCAGTTTCTGTCTATTATGAATAAAGCCACTGCAAACATTGGTGAACAGGTTCCCTGTGAACATGTTTTCATTTCTCTAGAATAAATGCCCAGGAAGGCAATGACTAGGTTATGTGATAATTGCATGTTTAGATTTAAAGGAACCGCTCAATTACATAGCAAAGTGGTTACGGGAAGCTTTCATCTGACACCCCTTCCAGCAACGCGTAGGTAATCCAAATGCTCTACATCCTTGCAGGTCCAGTACTGGGGTTGCCACGGTTTCAGTTTTAGTCCTTCTGATAGGTGTGCACTGATACCACATTGCAGTTTTAATTTTCATTTTCCTAACCGTCTTTTCGTGTGCTTGCTTGCCATCTGTGTGTCCTCTTCAGTAAAAAGTTTTTTCACGTTCTTTGTCCATTTTCTAATTGGATTGCTTGATTTTTTGGTTGAGTTTTGAGAGTTTTTCATATATTCTAGATATCGGTCTTTTGTCAGATACATGGCTTGCAAAAGTTTCCTCCAAGTATACAGCTTCTCTTTACCTTCACTTAACTAACAGGGTGCTTTGCAGAACAAAAGAAGTTTAAAAAATGTTTGATGAAATCCAATTTATCATTTTCTTTTCTTTATGAACTGTAATTTTGGTGTTAATTCTAAGAACTCTTTGCCTAGCTTTACATCTCAAAGATTTTCAGCTTTTTTTGTTTGTTGGTTTTGAGACAGAATCTTACTCTGTTGCCTAGGCTGGAGTGCAGTAGTGCAATTGTGGCTCACTGCAACCTCCACCTCCTGGGTTCAAGCGATTCTCCTGTGTCACCCTCCCGAGTTGGGATTACAGGCGCACACTATCACGCCCTGCTAATTTTGTATTTTTAGTAGAGACGGGGTTTCACCATGCTGCCCAGGCTGGTCTCAAAAGTCCTGACCTCAGGTGATCCGCCTGCCTCAGCCTCCCAGAGTGCTGGGATTACAGGTGTGAGCCACTGCAGCCGGCCTCTTTTTTTCTTTACTAAATGTTTTAAAGTTTTATGTTTTATATTGAAGTTAATGCTCCATTTTGAGCCATTTTTTTTTGTATAAAATGTACAATTTGGTCAAGAATTCCCAGTTTCTCTAGTACCATATGTTGAAAGGTTATCTTTCCTCTATTGAATTGCCTTTTCACCTTTGTCAAAAATCAGTTGGACACATTTATGTAGGCCTATTTCTGGGTTCTATACATTTTTTAAAAATTGATCTATGTGTCTATCCATCTGCCATTGCCACACTGGATTACTGTAACTATATAAGAAGGCTTGTTTTTGAACAGACTGGTTTCTCCCACTTTATACTTCATTTACAAAATTGTTAAGCTTTTTAAATTTCATGGCACTTTCATTTATGTTTTAGAATAGTCTTGTCTCTATCCACAAAAAAGCTTTCTGGAATTTTTACAGAAATTGTATTAAATCTGTTTATCAATGTGGGGAGAATGAACACCTTTACTGAGTCTTCCAATCCATGAAAATGATGTCTCCTCTTAAATTTTTGAAAAAATATTGCCAAAATTTTGTAGGTTTTAGCATATAAGTTGTATTTTGTTAAAATTTCAGCTAAGTGTGTTTTTTGAGTGATTGTACATGGCATTGTATGTTTAATTGTGGTATCACCATGTCAGCTGTAGGGGTTTCGTGTTCTTTAACAAATTCGATTCTCTCTATTCCTGTTTTTCTGACAGTTTTTGTCATGGATCGGTTTGGAATTGTATCAAGTGTGTTCTCTACATAGATTAACATGATTCAGTGATTGATTTTCCTCTTCAGCCCTCTGGTAAGGTGGATTACAATGATTTAATTGTAAATATTGAACCAGTGTTACATACCTGAAATAGACCCTATGTGGTCAAGGTATAAAATTATTTTTATATAATGTTGAGTTCTATTTGGTAATATCATGTTACAGTCAATGGTGATGAAGAATAATAGTCTATAGTTTCCTTCACCTTTTTTTTCCTCCTGGCTTTGTCTGGTATCGTTGTCAGGGTAATAATATCAGCTTCATAAAATAAATTGGGAAGTATTTGTTTCCTGTTTTCTGGAAGAGGCTATGTGGACTTGGTGTTAATGCTTCTTTCTAAATCTGGTAGAATTCTCTAACATAAACCTCCAGATTTGGGGGTTTGTTTTTTAGGAGCTTTTAATTTAGAAACCCAATTTCCTTAATGGTTATAGGAACATTCAAATTATCCATTTCCTATTGAGTACAATACGATGGTTTCTATTTTATAAGGAAGTGGTCCATTTCATCTAAGCTGTCAAATTAAATTTGTAGAGTTATTTACAGTATTCTCTTATTATCCTTTTGACATCTGCAAAGTCTGTACTGATATTCCCTGTTTGAGAATTTGTGTCCTCTCTCTTTGTGTATCAGTTTTGCTAGAAGTTTGTCAAGAGGTTTGTCTTATTCATCTGTTCAAAAAGCCAGCTTCTCCTTTTTACTGACTTTCCTCTATTGTTTTACTGTTTTCAATTTATTTATTTATGCTCTCATCTTTATAATTTCCTTCCCTGTTTGCTTTGGGTTGGTTTTGCTATTCTTTTTCTAGGTTCTTTTTCTTTCTTTCTTTTCTGAGACAGAGCCTCACTCTGTCCCTCAGGCTGAAGTGCAGTGGCCAGTCTTGGTTCATTGAAACCTGTACCTCCTGGGCTCAAACAATTCCCCTGCCTCAGCCTCACCAGTAGCTGGGACGACACGCATGTGCCACCACCCCCAGCTAAGTTTTGTATTTTTAGTAGGGATGGAGTTTCACCATGTTGCCCAGGCTGGTCTTGAACTCCTGATCTCAAGTGATCTGCTCATCTTGGCCTCCCAAAGTGCTGGGATTACAAATGTGAGTTACCACCCCCAGCCTCTTTTTCCAGGTTTTAAGGTGGGAGCTTAGATTACTGATTTGAAGCTTTTCCTCTTTTCTAATGTATTCATTTATTGCTATAAATTTTCCTCTCAGCATTACTTTAGCTGTGTCCCACAGATTGTGACGTATTCCCACATTCATTCTGCCCAGTACCCTTACTTACTTTCTTGGAGACTCCTTCTTTAACCACGGATTTTGTTCATCAGTGTGCTGTCCAGTGTCCAAATATTTGGAGATTTTCCTATTATCTTTATATTACTAATTTATAACTTAATTCCATTGTGGACACTGTATGATTTCAATTATATTAAATTTGTTAAAGCTTGTTTTATGGCCCAGGATATGTACCATGGACATGAAAAAAAAATGCCTTCTGCTATCATGGGGGTGTTCTAAAATGTTGATTAGAACTTGCTGGTTGATAAAGGTTGTGTTCTTTATCCTTCTGACCTTCAGTCTAGTTTTCCTATTAATCACTAATAGTGTTTAGCCTCTGACTATAATTGTAATTTTTTTCTATTTCTCCTTTGAGTTATATATTTTTTGATTCACATATTTTGTAGCTCTGTGTTTAATGTGTGCACATTTAGGATTGCCATTCTTCTTGTGGGACAGACGCTGTATCACTGTATCATTACATATTGTCTCTATTTCTAGTTGTGGTTGTTTGTGGCTCTTAAATCTACTTTATCCATAATCTTGATACTCCTGCTTTCTTTTGGTTGGGGTTTTCTTCCATCCTTTTACTATCAGTCCACCTAAACTATTAAATTTGCAAGGAGTTTCTTGTCAGCAGCATACAGGTAGGCTGTGCACTGTACTCCACTCTAACAATCTCTCACAACAGGTGTAGGTAGGCCACTACCATTTAATGTAATTATTGCTATGTTAATGCTTCATTTTGCCACTTCATTCTTTTTTTCTATTTGTTCTCTCTGTTGTGTGTTTTTCAGTTTGCTTTTTCTGCCTTTCTCTAGGTTGCTGAAATAATTTCATAATTAAATTTTAATTAGTCTACAGTGTGTTTGAGTGAATCTCCTTTTACAGATTTTTGAGCAGTTCTCTAGGTATTGCAACATACAGACACCTTATGACACTCTACTGCTGCTACGTTTTCTGCAGTTTGAATGAAGTGTGGAAATCTTAACCTTCTTTATGTTTCTTTCCTCTCCCCATTTAAAATATAATTGTCTTAAATCTTTCTACTACATGTATTTTGAATCACATCAGACAGTATTATAATTTTTGCTTAAAGATAAAGCATAATTTTGAAAACACCAGAGAAGGAAAATTTATCATATTAATGCCTATTTTTGTTTTCCTCCTTGCTGATGTTCTAAAATTCCATCTTCTATCCTTTCTTTTCTCTTTAGAAAGCTTCTTTCAGCCATTCTTTTAAGGTAGACCAGCTGCCAACTAATTCTTTTAGTTTTTCTTCATCTGAGAATGTCTTGATTTCTCCTTCATCTCCGAAGGATATTTTCACTCAATACAGAATTCTGAGTTGACAAGTATTTTCTTTCAGCACTTGAAAAATACCCTGCCATTTCTTATTTGCCTCTGTGGCTTCTGATGAGAAATCTGTTCTCCTTCAAATGGTTTTCCCTTTCTAAGGATGGCATCCATTTTTTTTTCTGGTTACTTCCAAGATGTTTTCATTGTCTCCACTTTTCAGAAGTTGAATATCATGTGACTTGGTGTGGATTTCCTTCAGTTAATCTTACTTGGGATTTACTCAGTGATTTGAAACTATATGCAGGCAGCTCTCTATACCTGTGAGTTCTACGTCCACAGAAGGTACCAATCACAGATCAAAAACATCCCCCAAATTTAAAAATAAATAAATAACAACACAATACTAAAAATAATACAAATTTAAATGACAGTATAACAACTATCTATATATTTATTAATTATATCAGACAGTGTTACAATTTTTGCTTAAGCATAAAGCATAATTCTGAAAACAGCAGAGAAGGAAAATCTATCATATCAATGCTTATTTGTGTTTTCCTTCTCGCTGATATCACTTCCATAGTATTTATATTATGTCAGGCACTGTAAGTCATGTAAAGAGGTTTTAAAGTCTACAGGATGACACAGATAAAAGGAGAAATGCTTGAGCTGATAGTTACGCCCCAACAAAGTATGCAGGAGGATGTGTGTAGGTCATACGCAAACACAATGCCATTGTCTATCATGAGCTTGAGCATCCACGGAATTGGGACTGCTCTGGAACCAGTCCCCAACTGATACAGAGGGAAGACTGCACTTCTGTTTAGGCAATTTGTTTGTACTTCACTGGAGGAATAGGGAAAACAGATGTTTACTTCATCTTTCCAGAAGTCCACTTACAAGTATTTTTAATTATTTACTTGCATGCTTGTGTGTTGTGCATTTCTCCCAAGAACTGTAAGATTCCCCAAGAACAAGCACCTGACTCTATCAATTTTCCACTGTATTCTCAAGGCCACAAACCCTGGCATATAATAACTGTTTGATGCATATTTAGAATGATTGAATTAACAAAACGCACTCTAGTCAGGTTCACAGTAGGGTTTACTATAGTAAACCCTTGAGAATTTAATTTATACTGTAGATTCAGGAAGGTCTCATCTCTGTCAATTCTGATTCAGAAGGTCTACGCTGGATTGCGTACATCTGCATTTTTAAGCACATTTCACAGGTGCCTGGACACAGCTATCTTGGACCCACTAAAAGAATAATCACAACCTGTGTTTCGTACCAAGACAGTTAGGGTCTGAGCACTGTCCTGGAAGGCAATGATTAGGGTGATAAGAGCAGAGGCCATCACGGGAGTTCTGCTTCCTTCAACTTGCTCCACACCTGCTAGCAGTGAAATGAGTTTCCTCATAAACAGGTGTAAATCGAGGGACACAGATTTAGAATAAAAGCATTTGAACAAATCGGAGAGGAAATAGTCACAAAAGGCATAACGTTCTGCTACAGAAAAGGTAACTGGAAGTACATGCTCTGCCCTCAACTCATGCATTTTAAAACACTGAGCTGAGGGTTTGTGTTTACCCAGCGCAAGGCCATTAATACATTCAGCCCAAGAGTGAAGCAATTTTAATATTAATAGGCTCTTTATGAGAATTTAATAACAAAGTCATAGCTTCCTTGTGTTTCAAGACACAGGGGTTAATTACTTCAAACGGGCTGGCAGGGAAAAGGTCAAATTTTAACGCTGACCTTAGCAGTTTGGGATACATATAAAAAGGTAATAGCCCATTTAAAGCCATCATGCTCACTGTTCTTTGCAGGCTAAGAAACTGTCACAGGATGTCCAACCTGTGGGTTCCAGCTACGGAAGCTCGGACTGGCCACACACTTGGTTATCATACTTGGTAAATCTAAGTTACTTTCACCCGAATTCGGTCTACTCTTTCCTAGCAAGAAGAGAAAAACGGAACTTTTGTTTGTTGGTTTTAGGGGGAGATCTCTTCTACAATCCGCAGCACCGAAACATGTTGATGTTCAGGGTTTTCCAATCTTCCACCCATAGCTTCAGGAAAACTTAAGGGAAAAAATGAAATCTATCAGATGAGACTCCCGCTTCTCTGCTAGAAAGGACGGTTGCCGTTTTCACAAAGGAATGCAACTGGATTCAGCTGCAACTGGATATATCCACAGCCTGTTTCTCTCAGGCTACTGAGAAAGAGATAAGACGTCCAGAACACCCCTCAAGCCATAAGGAACAGCAGAGGAGGGACACATAGGAGATATCGAAGTTGGGGTTTATCAGGAGTGGTAAAACAAATCACCAAAAAATCTGAGTAGCGGTCATTGACCTAAGAAACATGATCCTACAATTGTTAGGGTGTGAGTTGTTAATTCAAATTAATGTCTCTGACAAGTTATTGGGGTTATTTTCTGCCCATATACTCCAAATACTTTTCCTTTGATCATCACCCCAGCTGTTTCCCCCTTATTCAGTTCCCGACTAGGATCCAGAGTATGCCAGAAATAATCAGTTCGGTCTCAAGTGGGTGTCTCCATTCTCCACAGCAGTGGGGAACTCTAACACCAGTGTTTGCACAGAGGTCTAATTTTCAGTAGAATCTGTCCCACCAAAAACATTCACGATGGTGGTAGAGCCATAGATCTCTTTGCACTGGTCCATTTGATTTCAGTCACAGCGATTTACTCAATACAGATCATAAGCCACTCTGCTAAGAGTAGAGGATTCAGAAGTGAATCAATCAAGCTTCCTGCCTGCACAGAATTGACAGTATAATACAGGAGACAGACAAAAAAAGCTAATTATAAGGGACTGTCATGGGAACACATGACAAAAGTGACAGACTTTTAGGATTCTAACATTCTAAGATTCTGTTATTAAATAGATTCTTTTTTTTTTTTTTTTTTTTTAGACAGAGTCTTGCTCTGTCACCCAGGCTGGAGTGCAATGGTATAATATCTGCTCAACTAACCTTTACCTCCTGGGTTTAAGCCACTCTCCTGCCTCAGCCTCCCGAGTAGCTGAGATTACAGGCATGCACTACCAGGCCTGCCTAATTTTTGTATTTTTAGTAGAAGCAGGGTTTCACTACGTTGGCTAAGCTGATCTTGAACTCCTGACCTCAAGTGATCTGCCCACCTTGGCCTCCCAAAGTGCTGGGATTACAGGCGTGAGCCACCTCACCTTCTGTCTTAGATTCTAAGCTTCTGTTAGAGCCTTGGAAGGTATTAAGAAGGTTCTACAAAGAAATGGCTTCCGAGATAGAACTGAGTATGATTCAGGATGAGCTAAGCATGCTACAGTAACAGCTGACCTCAGGCTTTCAGTAGCTTACAGCAACAAAGGTTTATTTTTTACTAGGCTACGTGTGGGCTGTGTTTTAGCTTCGGCTTTGCTACGTGTCATCTTCTCTCGAGGGTCCAGGCTGACAGAGAAGTGACTCACTGATCTCTCTGCAGGGGGGGAACAGAATAAGTTGAGTCAGATGGAGGTTCTTAAAGCTTCCGTCCAGAAGTGACACATCTCACTTCCCCCACATTTCACTGGCTGAAAGAAGCTGCATGGCCATTTCTGATTTCTAAAAGCTGGGGATGTGAAAACCCTCCTGTAGTAAGCAATGCCGCAAGAAGAGAAGCCAGAATGTTCTGTAAGGATTAATAAATCTGCCACGGACCCACAATATCAGGAAGGACACTGTGTGTGAAGAGAACGTGCTAAGAGTGTTCTAAGAAGACAGGATTTATAAACATATAACTAGTGAGGAGGAGACGGAGCAAGAAGAATCCGGGTGGGAGAGGGGGCAGAAGGGAGAGAGAGACAGAGGGAGTTTGGAGGATTCAGAGTAGCTGGTTCAGTAAGGCTGAAGGAACAACTACCAGGAAAGCAGCTGAGAGAGCTAGCATGGAAAAGAAAAGCTCCTTTTCCCACCCTGGGTGTCCCAAAGCTAATGTGGTGGTTGAGCCACATACCCTGCACAAGAAAGGCTTGAGAAACACTTACGTAAGGAGCCTCCAGGTTTTTAAATGTTTAATAAACATTGTGAGCTATTGAAAATGTCAAACAGGTTGGGCACGGTGGCTCACACCTGTAATGCCAGCAGTTTGGGAGGCTGACATGGGCGGATCAGTGGAGGTCAGGAGGAGGAGACCAGCCTGGCTAACATGGTGAAACCCCATCTCTACTACCAATAAAAAATTAGCTGGGCACGGTGGTACTCACCTGCAATCCCAGCTCATCTGCGTATTGGGGAAGCTGAGGCAAAAGAATCACTTGAGCCTGGGCAGTGGAGGTTGTAGTGAGCTGAGATCACGTCACTGCCCTCCAGCCTGGGTGACAGAGTGACAGTCTGACTCAGAAAAAAAAAAAAAAGACTATTTGATGGGTTTGCAACAAGAGAACAAGATAATACAATGATTATTAAAGGGTAAAGCCACTTTGATGAGCCTGGAGCTCACTGCATACCCAGTACAACTTAGCTGGGAAAAAGTTAAGCCAAGTTCATGCAGAGATATGGCATGGTTATAGAAAGGGTTAAATACTTTCTCGGACCTCAGTTTTTCTCCTTTCATGACATGAAGCTGCAAAATTGATAGTCCAAGAGTGACCCACATGGATTATCCAAGAGAACACGGAAAAGCCAAACAAATTGCATCTTACAAGGAGAGGACCCCGAGGCCATGGGCAGGCAGTGGAAGAAGTTGTGTAAATGTAAGATTCAAACTCTATGAAAGTATCATTACTGAACCCCCAATGCCAATTCACCCTCAGTCAAATTAAAGTCAAAACAGCCTCCGACAACTGACCTGATGTAAATCCTTTTTTAAAAAATGCTTCAGTCCCATTGCAAGTAAAGCACTGGCTCACTTCACGGCTCAAGCAGATTTAATTCCTATTAATCCTATAATAGTGGATGTCGCTGGTGGTGGCCACTGCTGCCAACCCTTTTGGTTCCAACCTTCTCCTTCGAAATGGCATTTTGAGACGGAAGCATCTAGTGCACAGATGGAGTGGTGCTTCCAATGTGAAGACACCAAGATATTTAGCAAACCATGGCAGGGTGCTTAGTGGGAGATAATGACAACTTTACAAACAAAAAGAAAATTCCCCAATTTACAAAAACTAATGGAGCAACTACCATGCCAGCTAGGAAGGGAGCAGACACGAGCAGAAGCTCCAAGGAAGAAGAGAGAAAGGGAGGAAGGGAGGGAGACCAGTTCTTGTTGAATTGGGCACAAGATAAGCCACATCTGTCAGAATGGAAGACAGATTGGAAAAAAGAAACATTGAGAGAAATGGTTTCATAACTAGAGGCTGAACTGCTCAGTTCAAACCAGGCGATTCCAGAAATGTACCTCCAAATAAATTTATTCTTTCCCCAACCAATTGAATGTCTTTATCAGAGCCTCTCTCTTTATACCCTTCCGTGAAAACATAAATATCCTTCTCTTTGCCATCCCACACCAGCCCCATAGTTTGAACAGTCTATGCTAGAATGATTCCAGCAAAGACTGGGGTGATGAACAACTTGTGCAAAAATGGATTTCAAACAAAATCCCTGGAGAAGCAGAAAGTCTAGCCCTCCAATATTGAGCAGAACCATAAGGCACCTTCTCTATACTAGGCATCTCTTTCTCATTTCAACCCTTACGGCACAGGCACATTGTGTGTTCTCCTGAACATGTGAAACTTTTCCCCATTTCAGTCTTGGGTATATTACAGCTCTGTCCCTGGTTCTTTGAGTGGGTGACTTTAATCTCATCCTGCAGCCTACAAATCAGATGTCATCTCAAAGTGGCCCTCCCTGTCTATTCCATATCTAAAGCAGGCCCTCTCCCTGACTCCGTGCCTCTCTGCAACTTCATTCTACTGATTTCCTTGATGGTACTCACCTCGATCTGTAACCTCCATGGAGGTGGTGACCTGGCCTGCCTTGTTGCCCACTGTAACCCTGGTGCTTAGAATGGGTGCTTTCTTGGATAAAGGAGAATTGAGGACACAAAGAGAACCAAAGATGAGCAAGACACAATCCCTGCGGGCAAAGACATCTTTGCCTATTCCTATTCTTTCCACCTAAACTTGAAATAATAAATGACAACTCTCAACCCTTTGTTCTGATTCCTCCCAGAACATAACATGATCCAGGCCTAATGAAAGGGGGAACATAAAAGTGAGCAATCAATTACCGGGAAAGATGTGGCAATCCAGTTGACAGCAAAATAACCACAAACACATAGTTTCAACCAATGTTCATGAGATGTCACTGCAGTGAACACTGCCTCCATCAATATGGATGAGGCGAAGAGCATCATGTTCCTCCCCATCTCCCCACCCCTCTTTTTTTTAGGAAGAGACTCACTACTTCAGCAGGGCATACCCACCACCCCCGACTGCCATAATATCTGCTACTTTTTTCCAGGCCTTCTTTGCAGGTAGAGGTACCCATGTGACTAATTTCAGGCTAATGAAATACAAGTGAAATTGGTATGTGCAGTTCCTAGGAAGTGCCCTTAAAGAGAGGAAATGTGACTTAACTTCCCTGATTCTCTTTCCTGCCCATCTGAATGAGGGTGTGATGGCCAAAATCAAGCCACTGTCCTGCATCAGAAGGGGAAAGCCAAGTTCAGGATGGTGGAACACCTTGATAGAAGGAAGGTCAAGGAGTCTCTGCACCTGGCCTGTCTTTGTCATCTCTGAACTTCTTTTTTCTTTGTTTTGTTTTTTTGAGACAGAGTCTTGCTCTGTTGCCCAGGCTGGAGTGCAATGGTGTGAGCTGGGCTCACTGCAACCTTTGCCTCAAGGTTAAAGCAACTGTCATCCCTCAGCCTCCCAAGGAGCTGGGATTACAGATGTGCACCACCACACCCAGATATATATATATATATATATATATATATATATATATATGTATGTATACATATGTATACATATGTATACATATGTATGTATGTATGTATGTATGTATTTTTAGTAAAGACAAGGTTTCATCATGTTGGCCAGGCTGGTCTTGAACTCCTGACCTCAAGTGATCCACTCGCCTCAGCCGCCCAAAGTGTTGGAATTACAGGCGTAAGCCACTACCACCGGTCTGAAGAAAGTATACTTCTAACTTGTAAAAACCACTGTTTTCCTGAGTTTTCTGTCACTCACAGCCTAACCTAACCCTCCCCGATCCCGTGGGCATAGAAAACACCACAAGGTGGACATTTACATAGATGAAACAGGTGAAGCCTGAGGGACTGGCTGAGAACTGAAGGCTCGACTCCCAGGACGAGGATGACCCAGCAAATGGCTCAGCAGCCTTTCTCTGCCTGCTGTACCATCAAGATGAGTCTCACAGGGCATGTGTGAGCCACTAAAACAATCACACTCATCATCTGACATCTGGGGGAGGCTGGAACAGCCAGTTGATTGGAAGCTCCTTTTGCTCTGACCTACTATTTTATCACTAGATAGAGAAAAAACAACCTCCCTCAAGATGGAAAAACTGAAAGATGAGACTAACACCAGGACCCAAAGACATTGATTTTGGTGAAACACAAACGGTGGGGATTGGCCAAGATTTTTCTGCTTTTCCAAAGGGAAAAAGCAACTGCCGATTTTTGTCTCATCCACGGGGAATGTGAAAAGCAAACTCCTTCCAGTCATCTGTTCACAAGCCCATGCAGAGACTGGCTGTAATTTGTGAGGTTTTAAAAAAAACACTCTCTATTGTATATTCCAGGTAAATTCTCCCTCTCGTTCGGAGGTTTGACACATTGCAAGTTACACAAGTTGATGATAGCACTCTAAGCAGAAGATATTCTCCATAATTTTAATATATATGCAGAGATATATTTTGCCTGTGTCCAGAGGGAAAGTCAACATTGCTCTCTCCTTTTCAGCAGCATCATGACACTTTCTCAAAGGGTACATGGTTTCTTTCGTTTTTCATTTTTGTACACAGGGTATTGCTCTCTCACCCAGGCTAGAGTGCAGTGGTGCAATCTCAGCTCACTGCAACCTCACTGAACCAACAGGTTCAAGCGATTCTCCTGTCTCAGCCTCCCAAGCAGCTGGAATTATAGGCACGTGCCACCATGCCTGGTTAATTTTTGTAGTTTCATTAGTAGAGATGGGGTTTCACTATGTTGGTCAGGCTGGTCTCAAACTTATGACCTCAAGTGATCCAACTGCCTTGGCCTTCCAAAGTGCTGGGATTACAGGCGTGAGCCACCATGCCTGGCCTGGATATGTGCTTTCTTAACACAGATATTTAATATAGTTTCTTTCTTGATGGCTTTTAATTAAAACCTATGGGCTGATTTCTCTCTACCATTCTGTTCCAGTCCATCGCAATCTTGCCCACTCCATTTCAATCCATTCAAGTCCATCCCAGACTGGTCCTCTTTGTTCTACCCTGGTAGCAATATTTCAGGGTCAATGTGTCATCTGGAATCAGATGCAGTCACTGGGTCATGAAACTTTTCTGTACTAGCAGAGAGAGGCAGGTAGGAAGTAATCTGGAACATCCATAAACCAAAGTCGTCTTTGCCCAGCAATGACAAAGAAAAGCATGTTTAATTCTGTGGCAATATATCAATTGTCATGGACCACAGGCTGCATATAAAGTACAGCATTATTTTCAATGGGAGAACTTTCCCCCAGCTCAGCAGATTTCTACAGAGGCAATGGGTATCTAGAATCAAGAGCCTGCAGATTTATGGTGATAGCTGTTTACCAGAATTCGAAGACTCAAATGCCATTTCTCACAAAGATAAAGGAATTATTTTTAAAGGGCCATGTGCAGAGACTTGAAAGTGGGAATGATTTTATTTTCATCAGTTTTTTTTTTTTTTGAGACAGTCTCACTCTGTCATCCAGGCTGGAGTGCAGTGGCACAATCTCAGCTCACAGCAACCTCGATTGCCCAGGTTTAAGTGATTCTCCTGCCTCAGCCTCCTGAGTAGCTGTGACTACAGGCACAAGCCACCAAACCCAGTTAACTTTTGTATTTTTAGTAGAGATGGAGTTTCACCATGTTGACAAGACTGGCCTTGAACTCTTGACCTCAGGTGATCTGCCCACCTTGGCTTCCCAAAGTGCTGGTATTACAGAAATGAACCACCGAGCCTGGGCCCAATGTTTTTATCTGCATTTGTTCCATGTACACTATTGCAGATATTTTTCAGTCACCAACTCACTTGCATGTTTGTGTCTACTGCGCCACCCTCCCCAAGTCCCAGAAGCTATAAAAGGGAACACAGAGGTAAATCAGAAAGACAAAGTGAGTCTGCAGGAGGGAGAAAGAAGAAAGATATTTTACCTAGTTCTTGCACAAGTTTATTTAAGAGAAGAAAGTGGACATAGAGACACATGAAAATATCTACATTGACCAAGAACACAGCTTATTTCCCTTGCTTAGCCTGTGAGCTGCGTTGCACATTTCAAGAGACCAGTTACTGAACTTTGCCTAAAATGCACAGAGGAGAAGGACACTGAAAAGACCTCTGGCAAAGCATGTGGCAAAGGAAACAAGCAAAAGGAAAGGAATAATGATAGATTTCACTGGCTAGGAGGTGATCCAGATAACAATCTGAGTCAGTAAGCAATGGGTGATCTTCTAAGCCAGGCTTGTGTCCAATTTCGGTCAGAGTAATTAATGAAAAATTCATAAACACGCACACTTGGAATGCTTGGCGCTAGATTTCCTGTCTGACATAGTAAAATTAAATACCGAACGCCCTGTCAGAAGTAAATCACGATTTTGATTTAGAAAGTGAATGTAAGAAAGTTTATATCTTGTTATTCCGTATTGCTCATCTAACGTTGTAAATGAACCCAGAATTGCATTGATTCATTTCTTCCTTTTTATAAACATTTAGAAAAATTTATTTTCATTTTTGTGGATGCATAGTAGGTGTATATATTTATGGGGTACATGAGATGTTTTCATACAGGCATGAAATGAATAACAATCATGTCATGTAAAATGGGGTCTCCATTGCCTTAAGCATTTATCCCTTGTGTTGTGAACACTCCAATTAAATACTTTTAGTTATTTTAAAATCTACAATTGAGGCCAGGCCAGTGGCTCATGCCTGTAATCCCAACCCTTTGAGACACCAAGGTGGGCAGATCACCTGAGATTAGGAGTTCAAGACCAGTCTGACCAAGGTGGAGAAGCCCTGTCTCTACTAAAAATACAGAATTAGCCAGGCACGGTGGTGCATGGCTATAATCCCAGCTAACTTGGGAGGCTGAGGCAGAAGAATCATCTGAACCCGGGAGGTGGAGGTTGTGGTGAACCAAGATCATGCCATCGCACTTCAGCCTGGGCAACAAGAACGAAACTCCATCTTAAAAAATAAAAATAAAAAATCTACAATTCAATGATTATCAGTTATACTCACCCTGTTAGAATTATAAACATAAAACATTACCCTGCTTAGTTAAAAAGTGAAATGCACAAAATATTACAGGACAAGATGAAATTAGGAAAGCAGAGTTTGGACCATGCAAGGTATTTAGTACAACACTACCTTGGAGTTGATCTTAGAAGCAATAGGGAGCCACTGAAGGTTTTTGAGCAGAGGAGTGACATGAGTTGAACTGTAACTAGAGAAGATTCATTTGGAAACAGAATGTAAAATTCATTGGTGGATGCACTCACGCCCATGTGCACACAGGTACATACAATCAAAAACACATTCATTCTAAGAGAAATTGGTGTTTTAGAAAAACAATAAACAAGTAAATGATATGATCTTGAATGGGGTCAAGGTGAGTGACAGTGTATCTTCACTGTCATTGTCACTTCCAGTATAATCACTTCTGGGGCTATTTTGGTTGATTATGCAATACAAGAGCATAGTTGCTTCAGCATGTTCCTTTCTAACTGTCTTTAATGGCAAACTGGCAGTGGAGAACTAAGTAAACCCTAGACAAAAATGTACAATTCTAAGGAGTTTTAAAAACAAATAAAATGTTACAAAAGATGACGGAATAAGGGTGTGTGAATTTTATTAGGAAACTCAACATCATGCAGAGACAAAGGGAGTGCTTACACATTGTTGATCGGAGTGTAAATGAGTTCAACCACTGTAGAAGACAGCGTGGCAATTCCTCAAAGACTTAAAAAGAGAACTACCATCTGACTCAGCAATCCCATTACTGGGTATGTACCCAAAGGAATAGAAATCATTCTATTATAAAGACACATGCACGTGTATGTTCATTGCAGCACTATTCACAACACAAAAGACATGGAAACAACCTAAATGCCCATCAATAATATACTAGATTTGAAAAATGTATTAATATCCCCCATGGAATACTATGCAGCCATAAAAAAGAACATGATCATGTCCTTTGCAGGGACATGGGAGGAGCTGGAGGCCATTATCCTTAACTAACTAATGCAGGAACAGAAAACCAAATACCATATGGTCTCACTTATAAATGGGAAATGAATTATGAGAATACATGGACGCATAGAAGAGAACAGGAGACACTTGAAGGTCTACTTGAAGGTAGACCTTCTTCTTGAGGGTAGAGGATGGGAAGTCGGGGAGGATTTGGAAAAATAACTAGCGGGTACTAGGGTTAATACCTAGGTGATGCAATAAACTGTACAACAAATCCCCAAGACACAAGTGTACCTATCTAACAAACCTGCACATGTGCACCTGAAGTTAAAAAAAAAAAAAAAAAGGAACTCAACATTAAAGAGTGTTGATGCTGCCTTTTAATTTGGGTGGGAAAAAGATTTGGCTAACATTCCTGCTGGGAGAAAATGTATTGCTCCTTTGGCTGAAGTGCCATTTTAATAGATTCAGAAAAATAAAATACATCATGGGCAGGGAGAGCATCAGGATAAATAGCTAATGCATGCAGGGTTTACTACCTAGGTGATGGGTTGATAGATGCAGCAAACCACTGGGGTGCACATTTACCTATGTAACAACCTGCATGTCCTGCACATGTATCCTGGGGCTTAAAATTAAATTAAATTAGAAAAATAAAAAAGATAAATAGATAAATCAATCAGCAAATAAAATACATAAAAAATGACACCCGTGCTTTCTACTAAATACCCCGACCCCTCATGCTCCTTTCTCAAAGCTCTTATAAATATCACATCTACTCATGGCAGGCAGGTGTCAGGGGTACACTCTGGGTTACACACATCCTTATGACTTCTCCACCTAAGTTTTACTACAGTCTTCCAGGGTGTCCTGTTGCTTCTGGTTTCCTATGCCTTCCATCCATCCCACTTACTGCTCTTCATAAACCAGAATTTCTCAGCCAAAGGGGATTTTCTTCCCAGGAAACATTAGTTAATATCTGGGGACATTTTCATTTGTCAAAATGAGAGAGGAAGACACTGCTGGCGTCTCATGAGTGGCAGCGGGGAAGCTACCAAGCATCCTAAAATGCACAGGGCAGAAACCCACAGCAAAAGGACTCTGGCTAAAATGTCAACAGCGCTGACACTCCCAGCCCCTATCCTAAGCAGATGTTGCCATGTTGATTGTATTGGTATAACCACCTTTCAAAATTCACAGCTGCAACTGATGTCAAGTTCAAAGCCTTAGACCGACTTTCCAAATCCATATAATCTGGTCTCATCAGCTTCTCTGATTTATCAACTTCTCTGGAGCAGTGGGACTCTGCTCTTGAAAGGTCAGGGGTTCCAGGTGACCTTGGGCACACATGCCTCCTTCTGCCTCAGTCCTCTTACCCACCCTCTTCCCCTTTTTGGGCCATCCTTTCTTTCTGACTACCGTATTTTCATTTTTGCTGTTGTTACAGATAATAGACCACTATATGGAAATAATCCTACTTTCTTTTTTCCAATCATTCATTCATTCATTCATTCATTTATTATACTTTAGGTTCTGGAATATATGTGCAGAACGTGCAGGTTTGTTACATAGGTATACATGTGCCGTGGTGGTTTTCTGCACCTGCCAACCCATCATCTAGGTTTTAAGCCCTGCATGCATTAGGTATTTGTCCAAAATCTCTCCTTCCCCTTGCCCCTTACCCCCCGACAGGCCCCAGTGTATGATATTCCCCTCTCTGTGTCCATGTGTTCTCATTGTTAAACTCTCATTTATGAGTGAGAACCTGTGGTGTTTCGTTTTTTTGTTCCTGTGTTAGTCTGCTGAGAATGGGGGTTTCCAGCTTCATCCATGTCCCTGCAAAGGACATGAACTCATTCTTTTTTACAGCTGCACAGTACTCCATGGTATATATGTGCCACATTTTCTTTATCCAGTCTATCATACTTCCAGGTTGACTGTAGGGTGCCGCTTCTGTGTGGACTTGGAAGCTGATATGATTGATAACTTTACAGGAAACTGAACAGCACATTCCTCTCCTGTTGGCACACGCCTGTATCCATATATATGAGGAGTGGCTCTCTTTGGTCTTACAGTCAAAATCACCATGCGTTCACTCATCTCACACATTATTCTTACCATAGCTACAGCTTCACACCAACCTGCATTTCTTCCAGTCCCCTCCTGTCCTGTGCCCATCCACATCTCATCTGTCCTGTCACGACCATGGAGAAAGGGGCCCCAAGTGAGCCTGCCTACTGCTGCATCTCAGCTACGCACAGAGTTTCCTGATGGCTGGGAACGGAAGCTCTGAGGCTCAGTCTTCATTGTGAGCTACTGACAGGTAGATGTCAAAGCAAAGGGGGTGATTAACCCAAAAAGTGTTAATACGGAAATGGTTCCAGGTTCCCCCATCTTCTAATACACAGATTTTCTGTTCTGTTTATCTCGCCCAGCCCACTGAGCAGACAAACAGGTCCCCGGACATATCTGATGCTGAGGTTTTAGAATGACATCAAAGGAAGGGGTGGGAGAGATGGCAGGAAAAAGAGAAGGAATAGGAGGATTTACTGAAAAATTGCCCAAACAGTATATATTATAATAATCTTGGAAATGAAGGGAGAGAATCTGAATGGGTCAAGGGTAGACAGTGGGGGTGGGCATGGGGGGAAGGCCAAGAAAAGGTTGTAGCACCATATAAATCCCAAAGACCAGGGCAGGAAAGAGGACATGGGAAGTGTTGCTAAAACTAAGAAACTGGATTTATTTTTTATGTATTTTTTTCAGAAGAAAGAAGTACACTGTTTTAAGTTACTTTAATTTTAAAAGAATTTTTTCAAAATGTTTGAAAATTTTTTAAATGTTCAATTTTAACATTTATTATTGCTTTCCCCCATTGAACGGAATTTCATACAGAAACTAGATTGCATCACTCAAGGGTTTATGAGGGTTGCACAGATATTAAAATGTCCTCTTCTTATAGAAAAAGAAACCAAGATTAAAAATAGTTAGTCCCCTTCCCCAAGATCCTATGACCTTGGAGTCAAGCTTAAAACTCAGCCAGGGTTATTGCCAATCCTTAAGCACTCTACTACTCTGCTTTTGAAAAGAAAATATTTAATTTCACATTAGCTTTTAATGACCCAGAAAGCTCTTATTTCCCATCTCAGGGCTGTAAATTCTCTTTAATCAGTCCCATGATTTTGATAAAAACAATCACTTCTGTAGACAGATATTTACATTGTTGATAAACAATTGCTTATTTAGAGAGAGAAAAGTTCTCCCTGAATACATCTGTTTAGTTCATCTGCATCCAGGCTCACTGCATCATAAGCCACACAGGGAGGCCACATCTGATTGCCTCACTTACAGAGTAGATATTCGATAAATGCTATTGACGAGGGTGCTTACAAACGCACAGGCCCACGAACCTCCATCAAGCAAGGCAACCTAAAATTCTCGCAGGAATTCCTCGATCCTAAGTTTGTCTTCCCATTATGTCACATAGGCTGTATCACAGAGAGCTAAAGTCCCCTGGTGTATGTTTGTCACGGAACCTTTCTTCCCCGGTTCTTTATGAGGGTTCTGTCCTACTCGAGTTGAGGAGAAAAATAACCCATTTATATTCTCTGCACTGCTCCTTGGGTTTTATTCCAATTGCCATTGTGACAGGGCTGCTCCAAAGAGGAATACCAATGCAAGCAAGGAGCTAAGTGCAACACGGTGGCTGCAAATGCAGCAAGCTGGTCAGATGACTCAGAAGAAAGAGAAAGCACAATGTTGAATTCCAAATGTATACAGATATGGACATACGTGTATAGTCTATATAGATATATATATACACACACACACACATAAATACACACATCTATTTCTTTTAATGTATTCTTTCTGTCTGTCTATGTATCTGTCCATCTATCTATCATCAACCATTGATTGAGTTTTGATTGGTAAAAGAATGTGTGGTTGGAAGAGTGCCAACTTTAGGACTCAGAGTCACCAAATTTGGGTCCTGGCAGGATCTCTACGTATGCGACTTTGGAAAATGAGCCTCCGGCTTCTCACCTGAGTCAGACATCAGGATAACGGTGCCTACTTATGAAGGTTTGCTGTGAGATTCCCCGGAGTTCATGCATGTGCTGTGGAGCCCACAGCCTGAGTCACAGCAGGTGCACTGTCCATGACAGATGTGATGACTTTGCAGAGAGCTAAAACGATGGTCATGAGGAAGGATAGATCTGTAAGGTGAAAGTCAATCAGACGGCTTTTAATAACCTTTTTGTTGAAACCCCTAACGTTCAACTTCCTCTATGAGAAACAGAATTTGGAGCTAGATGAGACTTGTATTCAAATCCCAGCTTTGCCATTTATTAGAGACGCGTGTGTGTAGATGAGGGAGAGAGATACAGATAGAGATATGTATAAAGATTGAAAAAGAGAGAAGGCAGGGTTATGTCCCTTCAACAATCAGAGATTCAGCACCCTTATCTGTAAATGTGGATTATAACAGTGCCTACCTCACAGAGATATTATGAAGAAAGCGTTACATCGCTAAGCAGTCTAGCATACTGTCACATGGTAAGCACACAATATATTGCTGTTCTTGAATAATCCCTTCTATTATTAGCCATCTAGATGGGCTGTGCCCACACATTCCATTCACACCCATGGAACAGCAACATGTTTAGAATGTGGTTATCAGGAACTGTTTGTTAATTCCCTACACAGAATTGAAATCTTCCACACTACCTCATCTGCTGCTCCATGCTAATTATGTACTTATCTTGTTTGAATATCTGTTGCAAATATACAAAGCCACTGTTGTCCTTCTGGCTCCTGGCTGTACACAGTCAAGAATGGAAGTTTACCAAAAACAAAACAAAACAAGAAACACCTTGGCATGGAAAAGAAAGCAAATCAACAGCATCCTATCATATCCTGTTCTCCTGGCCAACTGGGGCTTTTGAAATTCCTTCAGGTCAACTTCCCCACTCAATTACAGAACTGAACAGATCTCCATACTTAGCTTTCAGTTATGCTCATTGCAAAACTACACTTTAAGAACAATTTGGAAGATTCTTCTTCTTTTCTTTTTTTTTTTTTTAATTGAATTTTCTGCACATGATAATTATCTTTATCATAAGGTCTGATGCAGGTTCCAATTTCAGATCCTCCAAATAGATTCTTCTTCCCAACACCTAGACTCCTCACTGAATAGTCCATTTTACCTCTTCTACATTTCAGTTTTGGAGGGGGGGTATACTAAGAGAAGAAGGGCTCTCTGCCTTTTCTATCAAGTGCTGGGATGGGTGCAGGGAGGCAATATAGAGGATAGGCACAGAGAAAATGTTCTCTTTCCCATGTGGAGGGCTGGATTGTCACAGGGGAAGTTGGAGCAGGACATGAAGATGCTTAAAAATGCTCAGGGCCACTAACCTCCATCAAGCAAGGTGATCTAAAATTCTCACCGGAATTCCTTTTCCCTAAGTCTCTCTTTCCATTATTTCAAGCACGCTGACATTAAAGGATTGGTTGGATCAGAAATAATGAGTTGGGAACCAGGAGATGGAATTTAGGAGAAAGCACACAGCCGCCTTGTAAGTAAAGTCGCAGAATCCTGAACAAAGAAGGAAACTTAAAGCATACTCAGACTGGGCGTAAATCTCTGGCAACGAGAGGCTGGGCTTTGAGAAGCTGCGAAGCGAGGTGACTCCGGCTATGTCATTAGAGGCAGCAAGAAGGGGAAGCAACAGTCTGGGTCCAATTTTTTTCATTCATTTAATTAGTCATTTGGTTGTTCATTTAATTCACATGTACTGATGTACCAAACTCTGTGCTGGGAGGAGAGTTTTAGCTTGCACTGCTATTCTCTCCTCCCTCCCTCTCTCTCTCTCTCTCTCTCTCTCTCTGCAAGGGGTAGGAGGAGCTTTTAGCAAAGCAGTATGTATTTTTTTCCTACTTTTAAGTGCCCCAAACCCAATATAATAAATATCTAACTTTTGGTTCTTAAGCTGCTGCAATGAAAAGCAAACAAGGGGACTTTGGAGACCAACAGATCTTAGTTCAATTCCTGCCCTCTCCACACACTGGCTGTATGACTTTGGGCAGGTGACTTAGCCTCTCTGAACTTCCTATAACAGGAGAATAGTAATGGTACCTATATCACAAGCAGGGTTTCACCCAAGGGTGCTGTGCAGATCCTAGTCTATGTGACTCTCACTCTCTGGGGTATGTGCTGTGAGTTAAGTTAGTTAATATTTGTCAGCACTTAGAACAGCACCTGACACCCAGCAAATGCCAAATAAGTGCTTAGTAGTATTATTATTGTAGGATTGTTGTGAAGAGTGAATGTGGTTATTAAGGTTAAGAGTGGAGCACAATGGCTATATCACGACAAGCTCTCATTAAGTGATACCGTTGTTTGCAAATTTCACTGCTTCCATTGTGAGTGACAGCAAGCTGGTTCTGACCACCTCACACTCCCCACCCAACATCAAATGCCATAAGGACATCAAATTGGGTATGAAAAAACAAAATCAGGTATCGTTCAATGATCTACACTAATGGAAGGGTTCAGAGACAAGGATAATCAACCAGGTTAGATAATCCAAAAGCCACTTTCCCTTAGCCAAACAACGCACTGTCAGCTCACATTGAAATACACTATGTCTGCCATTTGGGGGATTAATTTCCAACAAAATAATGAACCCACACAAGACGGGCCCGATTCAAGCTGGGAAGTGCCCTGGTTCTCTGGTCTGTTTCCCGTCTGCAACATACTCCATGCTGAGAACAGCCAGCAGGCTTCCCCGACTGGTGCAGAGAACCAATCTAAACAGGGTTGACCCCTCTCAAATCTTCCCAGAGCATAAAAGAGGCCTGAGTTTCAAAGGCTTCTCCTGCATGAAAATTAACTAGGGCTCCTGGTTGACATGCCACAGATAAGGAGCTAAGGGGACATCTGCCTACAGAAAATACATGGCTGAGCCTTGTGCTCTGCCCAAGTTCCACGGCATTGCTTATTTTCTTTGACATAAAGATAATCTAGAATCCCACCTCCCCATCACAAACATTGCAATGTCAAGAGGAGTGACTTTCCTAGTCATGAAGTAGTTTACTTGATGTTCTAATAACATGGGCTTGCAAAATTAAACCCTGTAACGAGCAGGAGAGTGCATACTTCATCCATTAAACACATAGTGAGCACCTACCCTGAGTCTGACATTGGACTAGGAACAGAATGTATAAAGAAGAAGGGAAATAAAGAAAGAGGATCCCTGCTCTTAGAGCCTGTTGAAAACAAGCAAATAGGCAATGGCAGATGAAGATGAGGAGGTCAGCAGGGTGGAGAGAACCCAGAGCTAGACCACAAGGCCTTGTCTGCCTGGGGCTGGTCTCACCCTGCCACCTGCCTGGACTAAGTGAACATCACCTCCTGCTCAGTCAACTGTAAGAGCCTCCTTTTGGCCTTTCTACTGCACGTACAAGCCATTTCCTGCTCCACAGCCAGAGTAATCTTAAAACGTGAAGCTGATCAGGACACTCTTCAACCTTCCCAGTGGCTTCCCAACATTCTAAGATGAAAACCATGTCCTTACTTGGCATGGAAGGACCTAGCTAGATCGCACCTTTGCCTGCATGCTGGCCATCCACAGGGGCCCTGCCCGATCACTACTCTCCAGCTACACTGGCTCCTTTTGCGTCCTCTGAAATACCAGTCTCTTTCTTGCTTGCTCTCAAAACCTATGCACCTTCTGTTTCCTTCCATTGGTGGGTTTGTCCCATAACTGGTCATGCATTTGGTCTTTGCCCAAAGGCTACCTCCTCATGGAAGGTTTTCTTAACGATCTTGATAGGTTGCCTAGGGGAGGGTGGAAATTCATCCCAACTGAGTGCCCTTCACAGCATTTTCTAAATGTATAATGATCTATTTATGTCTGTTGCCTTATTTTCACCTATGAACATAAGGCTCACGAAGGCAGAGTGTGGCTGCCTCATCTACGACCATTCCTTGAATCTTCTTCTTCTTTTTTTTTTTTTTTGTTTGTTTTTTTGTTTAACTAAACAGGCCCAACTTAAGGTCAGCCTCTTCTGGTACACTGGCTCCTATTATGGAGGGAATAAAAGGGAGACAGCTTTTAAAAAGAGAGGCTATTTTAATGACAGTTTCTGAACAGTGTCAGTGCCTTGTGCAAGGAAAGCCCCCAGAAAACGTAAGTAATAACAGCAAATGTTCTCTGAGTGCTCCCTGTGTGCCAGGTGCTCTTGTAAGCTCTTTTCATGTGTTGACGCATTTAATCTTCACAGCTAATGCACGTGGCTATGGATGCAAAGGCAGACACAAAGCGGTTAAATAACATGCACATGAGTTCTTTGACTCACAGACGGCAGAGGCTGAATGTGAATCTTGGGAGCCCACTTATAAAATCCATACTCTTAACCTCCATACTAAATCACCTCTCCATCACATGCCTCTTTTTAAAATTAAAATACCTCCGCCCAAAGTTTATTAAAATGTGATAAAGACCCTGGAGGAAGTTTGCTTGATAAAACCCTCTCCAATTTGCATCCTTAAGGGATATTCTCCCTCCTCTCTTGACCTCATCCACCACGACAATGAGCATCTTGCTCTGTCTTTTCAGGATATAGACTACCCAAATTGCTCTTAGTAGCTGTGACTACATAAAGCTTATTTACACCCATATCCCATGGCTAAAAGAGAACGTTAAGCAGCCGACAACCCTGTCTAAAAAGTATATACATCATCGGGAGACAGGCTGTGAAATAGACTGTGTTGATTTAACTAGAAATGCCCATTATCCAAAAGAAAAAAAAAAACCCAAGGCCACCTCTGCTTTTCCCCTATCCTGACTTCCACCTCCCCTTCCACCCCTCACCCCCTATTCCATTCTAATTCTGGGTCTCCAATCTTAAATACATTAAAAATATAACCTATTCTATTTCTTTACTTTTCTTTTCTTTTTTTTTGTTTAACTAAACAGGCTCAACTTAAGGTCAGCCTCTTCTGGTACACTGGCTCCTATTATGGAGGGAATAAAAGGGAGACAGCTTTTAAAAAGAGAGGCTGCTTTTAATGACAGTTTCTGAACAGTGGCCTTTTGTACTTGAAGGGATTGATGACAAAGCTCACTGTCAACTGACAGTAACATCAATGTCAGAACACAAAGGGACGGATGTCCCTCTATATAGGATCATCCCAGAGCCATTAACCAGTGCTGGTGGGTGCTGCCATCTTGGAGGGTGACTGTGGCTTATGACAACATGGCTACTGCTTTCCTATGATCAGAGCCAGAGAAATGGCAGAGCTAAGAAAGTTCTCTCTCTCTCTCTGTCTTCCCCCTCCCCCCTCCCTCTCCCTTTCTCCCTG
>NW_022437039.1:3321738-3326144 GCF_009761245.1 Sapajus apella | reverse complement strand
CCCTCCCCCTTCCCCTCTCCCTCTGCCTCCCCCTCTCCCTCTCCCTCCCCCTTCCCCTCTCCCTCCCCTCCCCCCTCCCTCCCCCTCTCCCTCTCCCTCTCCCTCTCTCTCCCTTTCCCTCTTCCTCTCTCTCTCATCTATAGAGTAATTCAACATTGCCTGCTAGAGAAGGACTGGGATCTAAGTTTGAATCCCAGCTTTGACAAGTTTTTGCTACATGATTTTGGTCAAGTATCTTTGCTTCTCCATGCTCCACTGTTTGTATCTGTGATACAGACATAAGAACTATGATCCTGTAGGGTTGTTTTGCAGATACAATAAGGTAATTCCTGCACAAAGTTTAGCACCATGGGCAAGACAGACGAAGCATTCAACATGCATGTTGACTGTTATTACCACTGTTGTAGCGACCGCAGAACTGTACAGAGGATATCATGTTTTCTCAT
This sequence comes from Sapajus apella, assembly GCF_009761245.1. Lineage (NCBI taxonomy): Eukaryota > Metazoa > Chordata > Mammalia > Primates > Cebidae > Sapajus > Sapajus apella. The sequence continues at coordinate 3,325,698 of NW_022437039.1, read as the reverse complement.
TCATGAGCTAACTGCCTCTCCCTAATTCTTCTGAGAAAAAGACAGAATGTTTGGTACTTCAACCGTTTTATAGGTGATGTTATGGGCTCCAAATCACACATGACACCAGCTGGCGTAGTCTGAACAGGAGAAGTGACCACGTGATTCCAGACCAAGGTTTTGTCCACTGTTCTGGGTTGCTCCTTAATCCACTGAAGACTGGGTAGCTGTTACATGTGCAGCAAGATGCTGGGAGATGAGGGGCTGAAGGTAAGTCTCTGATGTTTCCAAGGCAGTGGCAATTTCAGATATTCATTTTATTGTCAGAGTGACTATATCGCTTCTTATCTAAACCTTGATATGATTGAGAGTGATCAGTGCTACCGTGGTACAGTGGACAGGACTCTAAGAAACGAGATTCAGACTACGGCAGCACCAGCCTGGACAAACGCTCCCTGTCTATTGTCCACATAGTTATACTAATATAAGTTCTGACTCTTGCTTCCATAGTTGACTGTGACCATCTGACATTTTACATCCTGCCATACTTTCTCATACCCTTTCTTCTGGTGGAATCGCCCCTTTTTCTTTTGGCCAATTACTTTTCCAACCCGTGGTGATACCACAGAGCTGCCAATCATAGTAACACTCTTCTTCCCAGACTCAAAGATTGGGTGATGGATGAGCACAAAGCCAAGCCAACTGGAGTCCTTCCCAGGAATTTTTATGCTAGAGCTGGCAAGGGGTTCTGTTACTTGCAATCCCTTGCTTTGGGGGGAAGGGGAGATCACGATGCTTAAAAGACGAAATGTTGCAGTTGCCTGCTCACTCTTCCTTGACCGCTTGGAAGAGGTCTTCTGCAGGAGTAACTGACAGCCCACCAAGAGCTGGACACAAGTAGAGATGAGAGGTGAATGCCAAGGAAGAATGTCCCAGCAGCTCCAAGCCATCAGTTCCAGTCACAAAGCTTGATGCACAGCCTTAGACACCCTCATTCCAGCAGTCATGCATTCTGTTCTGTGGGCCACCATAACGAGTGTCCTAGCTCCATGATTCAATACATGCTATGGTCATTTGGGTTTTGTTGTTCTGTTAAAACCACTGTAAACTGGGTTTCTGTGACTTGCAACCATAATAATTCTGATTAGCCAGATACATAGGACTTCTAAAGAAGCAAGGACATTGAAGTGAAAGAGGAGTTAGAAATAAGAGAGGACAAAGTAAACTGCATATTTTCAGTGAGATAGTTTGAATGGGCTTTAGAGAGCTTAGAATTATGAATAAGGACGTGAAAATGAGATACTCTGTGTCTCCACAAAACGAAAAGGAGATCCTGATGGAAGCAGGGAATGACCAAGGAAAGGCGTTATCATGTAGTGACTTTGGCTTCAAATATAACTTGGTTCAAATTCTCATTTCACTGCTGAGTAGCTGTAGCTGTTCCTGTCAGGTCTCTTTAGTTCTCCGAGTTTTCTGTCCTCCTTCATGAAGACAGAATTCTAATAGGTCTCAAAGATGTTAAGAGAATTATCAGGAGTGCACACAAAGCACCCACTACCACCCCTGGCACACAGAAGGATATTGGTATTATTTTTATTGTGTGAAGGGCAATAAAGAGACACACTCAACAGTAAAACCTGCCAAATGTTGCACTGCAGACCGTGGTATTCCTAGAGGCAGAGGGCATGCTATCTTGTCATTGGTCTGCTGTGGCCTGGCCCAGGGTCTGCACTCTACAAAGTGCTTAATAAAAGTCAATGAATAGATAAATGAAAAATGAAATCATTGGTGCGGATACATAGCCTTAGAGAGAATCTTAAATAACCATAAAAAGCCATTATCGATATCCTCAAGGAAAATGCATCTGGCAAGGTATTCAGTGCCAGATTTCATTAAGGAGAGTGAAAACCTGCAAGAAAGTACAAATAAGAAAAAAAAATGTAAAGCAATCATTTCTGCTTATATTCATGAACCCACATGACGTGCTTACAAAGAAATAGAGGGTAAAAAGTGCATTATTCATTCAATCATGCATTTATTTGTGAGTTCATCCACATTCACCCATCGGTTTCTACTATGATTCAGCAATGTTCTGCATCCCAGGGAAGATACAGCTGCTGCCAAGAAGCCATCAAACAAGAAGATGAGGAAGAATATTAATATTAGTTGGTACTCTGATCAAATATAATAAATATCATATTGTCAGAGGTATTAAGGAGTCCACAAATAAAAACAAAACAAAACTGGGTATTCGGTGTGCCAATGGAGAGCAGAACGTGCGAAAACAGACCAGGAGGAGAAAGAAATCTCTGAAGGGGAAAACAGCACACCAAAAGCATGGACAAATGTATGAAGATACAGACACACATGCCATGTTTGGAGAGCCAACCATAAAACCATAGATGTTGCCTTGCAGACCATGGTACCCCCAGAGGCAGAGGGCATGCTGTCTTGCACTAGGGTTGACTCTCTGATCTCTCTGGAATAAAGACTGCAGGTGAGTGAGACACTGAGGTTTGAAGGCTGGGTTGAGCAGCTGTCCAAAGGCCTTGACGGCCCAATGAAAACACATGAAATTCATGCCGTAGGAAATGGCAGGCCACTAACATCTATCATGGAAGGAGGGCTAGAACTAATCTGCATTTTGGTTATGAAAACAAAATGTTGACAGGACCAGGTGCGGTGGCTCACGCCTGTAATCCCAGCACTTCGGGAGGCCGAGGTGGGTAGATCATGAGGTCAGGAGTTCGAGACCAACCTGGCCAGCATAGTGAAACCCTGTTTCTACTAAAAATAGAAAAAATTAGCCAGGCATGGTGGCACGTGCCTGTGGTTCTAGCTACCCAGGAGGCTGAGGCAGGAGAACTGCTTGAACCCAGCAGGTGGAGGTGAGCCGAGATCACGTCACTCCACACTCCAGACTGGGCGATAGAGACAGACTACATCTCAAAAAACAACAACAACAAAAAATGACAGTGGGTAGATGAGAAGGGATAATGGAGTGATAGACTGTATTTATTTTATATTAAAAAGTTGAAGTGTCTCCAAGGAATTTAGTAAAGATGGCAAGATACATGGAAATACAACTTACTAAATGAGGGAAGACTGTGTCACTCAGGGCTCTAAGAGACAAGGTGCAAGAAAACCCAACTCCTCATTAAGTGGGTGGAAAGAGAAGGAGTTTGCTGGTTTAGGTAACTCAACATCGAAGGGTAGATTATAGACCCAACATGGGTGTTGATACTCGCCTCTGGACCTGTTCTCTCTTCATCTCAGATACAATCTCCTCTGCATGGTCTCAGGTGCAGCAGGATCTCCCATAACTGGGGCCACGGCTACTTTAAGCCCCCACCATCACAACTCCTACCAACCAAACCAAGGTAATATGTCCGCCCAGCAATTTCCAGATGGAGTGGTACCAGCTTGATTGAACCAGGTTCAATCCTCATCCCTAAGCCACGCACTGAGGCCAGGGGTTGGGATACTCTAATCAGCCAGGTCTGGGTTACGTGTCACATGGGAATCTGAGATGGGTCCACCTCACCCGAGTCTAGAGGGACCGTGACTACAGGACATGATACACTGCTTCTTGCTGAAGGAAGACTGACCGTTGCGCAGGTTAACATGGAAGATGACTCCCTCAGGGGCACAGAGGGAAGGAGGTTGGAACTGGAAAGCAGGTCTCATCATAGACCGTAAGCTTCAACAGCAGCACCATGACTGTAAGTGCACTTACAACACGCATTATTGGAAGAACCTTCGAATATGCTTTCCAAGCCTCCAGAAGTACTTGGAGTTTAAAGAATCACAATACTCTTATTTCTCCCAATTCAACTAAAATTCCTTGAAAGTACAAAGAACAAAATCTCTTCAAAGATGTGAAGACGTAGAGTGGAAATGAAAGAACAAGCAAAGCACTTACAACTCACTTAATATTTTCAAATGAAAAAGCTTTCTCCTGGGGAAAATTTCATATGTGTG
>NW_022437039.1:3316617-3321638 GCF_009761245.1 Sapajus apella | reverse complement strand
TTTCTGTTAACACTGATATTATCGCTTATAATTCAGACACTCCTTTTGATTACAGTAATGTACCTGGCTTTTTATCTAGAGAGAAAACAAAACAAGGAAATTTATTTCTTCAATATTTCCAAATATGCACATCTTTTGTAGCGTATACACATATATCACAACTCTGATAAAGTTTTAACACTTTATCAGAGGTTAAAACTCAAATTACAGTGTAGTGATTAAAGGCACAGGGTCAGAATTAAAAGGATATCTGGGTTTAAAAGAAAGGTTATGTGTTTATTAATTATCTGGGTGCCTTCTGGCAAACTATTTAACCTCTCTCTTTCCTAGTATCATAGGCTATAAAAAGATGCAATCCTTATATTACTTGAGAATTAAATACGTAAATGAGAATATGTAATACTTAATATGAGAATTATGCTTAAATGAGAATTAAATAAAGAATCCATATTAAAAAATAAAATGTGTATGTGTATTTTCAATAAATGATCATCTCCCAAACTGAACATAAATGCCTAACAAGCAGATAATTGCATAAATGATGATGAACTCATACAATAAACTATTATTCCAACCTGGCCATATGCTGTAGTTCATACCTGTACTCCCAGTAATTTGGGAGGCCTAAGTGGGAGGATCACTTTTGGCCAGGAGTTTGTGATCAGCCTGGGCAGCATAGTAAGATCCTGTCTCTACAAAAAGTAAAAACAAAAACTTAAAAAAAAAAAAAAACTTAAGCAGAATGCAATAGACCACAGACCTCTACAGGCTGATAGGGAAAGATCATGATAGATATTTGATTAAATAGCAAAAGCAGTGGGCTTGGGTATGATCCTGTTTGAATAAACAACATATATTTATATATGGAGAAAATGTACTTCCCAGGCTTATAGTATTGATAACTATATATGCATATAACATGTACACGTAATAAACATACAAAGATTTACCTATAAAGACTTATAGATGAATGGAAATTTTATGTAAGGATACATTAAAAACCACCTTTAGGAGGTACATTAACTGCCTGGAATTAGACCTCAAATTGTACTCTATGTTTCAAGCTCTTTTCTTCTTTTTAACTACTTGGAAAATATTGTGTAACCCTCCTTTTCGTTTTACAACATGGACTTTCACTGACCTTCCCAATGTATCTGCTGCTGTTTATCCTATCTGTGAAAACCCTAAGCAGAATTTCCATTCCTAATAGTGTCCACATGTGAACGGACTGTTGGGCTTTGAAAGATCACCATATGTACATGCATGGGCACTCTGTTGAGAATGATGCTAGCTGATTAAGGGAGTTTGTGAAAAACTACCCACTGTGATTGAAACACTCATTTAATACATTTTAAGTGCCTGAAATGCTCAGCTTCCTTGATTGGTGTTGATTGTTTGCGTTTGATTTATTTCCTCAGTATCAGTGTTCATTAAATTACTTAACGTAATGGCCACCCTGTAGTTGCAACTCTGTTTAACACCACGTCTCTGGGAGCATTCTAATGCACGGGCTGTTCGCTTCAGGAGCCAGGAATGTAGATTTTACCGTCTAACTGCGTATTGCTCACAGAAATTACTTAAGAGGAAAATTATCTTTCAAAAGAACCCACAGCAGTCATGTCTGATTTTTTTAAAGCTATTTATAGCTTTCAGACTTAGCAGCCGTCTTATTATTTTTGACAATTTATTAAGTACCATGAGCACGTTTGAAATGTGATGTTCAGTGCTCACAACAGTATGCTTCATTTTCTACATTTTAAATGTTTACTACCCATGAGGACAGCAAGAATTGTGCCAGCAACATTCTAGCAATCCATAGGCCAGATCCACTTTTTTTGTTTGTTTGTTTAAATAAGCATGGCTTCACTGGACATTCCAGTAGTGCCCAGTCTGAATGGGAACTTGCATATTTTGCTTATTTATTTTTATCCGTTCAGGGAGTTGGGGTGCTGGGATTTCTCTTCCTTAATTATTCATATCCAAAGACTGTTGAGATTGGGTTTTATTTCTCAGAGGGGTGAGTGGAAGAGTTGTGAAAGATGTTTTCTGCATATTTTCATCAATACACCTTATTGGGAATGGGAAGTATTGATCAGAGAAGGCGGTCAGAAGGAGTATCTATGGTATGGACCGGGGCAAGGACATCAGGGTGAGTAGGTAGAGACAGACGTGATGTCACGGAGTACAATCAACAGGGAGAGTTCACTGGGAACCTCATGGTGAGAAACTAAATTAAAAAAGTGAAAACTGCATAATGTCTGCATATGTCTCACTGAAAATCTCAGGAGAGTCAAGAAAGAGTTGGAGACTGACAGACTGGAAAAGAAAAACCCAAATGAGGCTGAGTTGTGAGTACCTGAGACCTTGATGTTTTGGAAAATGAGAGCCCCTTCCCTACAGCAATGGCATGTTATTAATAAAAATAAATAAATGAATTAATAAAAATTAAACCGTAACAAATGAAGTCAACAGTAACTGTGGGCAGCTGCAGTTGGTCAAGCAAGGTTTATGCTGGGAAAAGGCCTGCAGTGAAGTTTCAGTAGGGGTTTGTACTTGCAGACAAGGTATAAGATGATGAAGAGTTTGAAAATTGTGCCAAAGAATGAGTTTGAGGCTTCAGGCTTGAGTGAGGGCCTGGGGTACCATCAAGCAAGGAGAGGTGGAACATTGACTCCCTCGCCGTGCATCAGTTATTGATCTGGAGTGTAGATGGCTCTTCCCAACCCCACTACACATCACCCAGAGGCGAGAGCCAATAGTTATTTTAAGATAAGCTGAAGAACTACCTCAATAGCTTCAGAGACAATTAGTCCCCATATAGGACACCGTGTGAGGCCGCTCTTGCACTGCTAAAAAGAAATACCTCAGACTGGGGAATCTAGAAGAAGAGAGTTTAGCTAACTCAAGGTTCTGCAGGCTACATAGGAAGCATGACACTGTCAGCTGTTCGGCTTCTGGGGAGGCCTCAAGGAACTTTCGCTCATGGCAGAACGTGAAACGGTTGATGGCATCTCATGTGGCAGGGATGGAGCAAGGGGGAGAGGGAGGTGCTTTACATGACCACATCTCATGAGAACTCACTCACTGTCGTGAAGACAGCAGCAAGCCTGGGGAGACCCGCTGCCATCACCGAAACACCTCCCACCAGGCCCCACCTCCACTGCTGGGGATTACAACTCAACACGAGATTTGGGAGGGGACAACTGTCCAAATTATATCAGACACTCAGGTACCTATTTTTACCAGACAACGAAGTTTGTTGTATCAATTCACAAAAAGAAACTTTTTTAACAGTCAGGAGGAGAAGAGTAAGTTATTCTTAACAGTAAGTTATTGATTAACACTTCTGCCATGAGACAGGTATTCATGAGAAATCTTTCATTCATATGACCAAATGTTTACTAAGAACACACTCTCTCCTGGACACTGTGGTCCCCTTCAGACATGGTCCCGCCCACAAATTACCCAGACATAGGCTGTATCTCCAGTCTATGAGGGGAGATTAAAGACAAGATGAATGTCAAAACAAAACACAAGATGGCCATTATTTAGTGACCTAGAGGGGTATTCATTCATTCATACCATTAATTTATCTATTCCCATCAATGAACAAGTGACATGATGTTTGACAGTGTATACTGTCATAAAGCCATGGGCGGTATGGGGTGGGCTTTAGGGTAAGCTTTATATTAGAGGTTCTCACCTTTGATTTTATGTTAAAATCACTTAACTGAGGAGCTTTTGAAAAATAAGTTAATGGGTACAAAAAAAAACAGAAAGAAAAAGTAAGACCTACTACTTGATAGCACAACAGGGTGACTATAGTTAAAAATAAGTTAATTGTACATTTTAAAATAACTAAAAGAATATAATTGGATTGTTTATAAAACAAAGAATAAATGCCTGAGGGAATGGAGATCCCATTCTCCATGATAAAATTATTTCACATTGCACATCTGTATCAAAATATCTCAAGTACCCCATGAATATGTACACCTGCTGTGTACCCACAACAACTAAACATTTAAAAAAAAAAATCCGAGGCCGGGCGTGGTGGCTCAAACCTGTAATCCCAGCACTTTGGGAGGCCGAGGCGGGTGGATCACGAGGTCAAGAGATCAAGACCATCCTGGTCAACATGGTGAAACCCCGTCTCTACTAAAAATACAAAAAAAAAAAATTAGCTGGGCATGGTGGCGCGTGCCTGTAATCCCAGCTACTCAGGAGGCTGAGGCAGGAGAATTGCCTGAACCCAGGAGGCGGAGGTTGTGGTGAGCCGAGATCGCGCTATTGTACTCCAGCCTGGGTAACATGAGTGAAACTCCATCTCCCTCCTGAGTAGCTGGGATAAAATCCGTCGGAAAACTACAAGAGGAAGACACTGCAAAAAATACAACCGGAGAATAACAAAAGAGCGGGAAGCTGCCGGGATTTTAATTTTTTGGTGTTGACTGGGGCCCAGTTTTGATAGTTTTTCATGCATTCCCTGCTGATTCTAATTTGAAACCAGGGTTGAGAACCACTAATATATACTTAATGACACTTCATCTGGGTCATGAAAGCTATGGACAGGGTTTGGACACATGGAAAAATCACAACAAAGTACCATAAAATCTGTTATTTTGTCTTCTGGCAATTTCTACCAGGCCAGGAGGCATCCTATGAGGTGAGTCACCATTTAAAGTCCCCAGTGTCAGGAATAAAGGGAATTAACAGGTATTAAGATGTGCTTCCGGGTGCCTGTAACATGACAGAGGTTCCTGGATGAAGGGCAAGCCTGAAAAGGGAGTTTCAAAGGACAAATTTCGTTTCCAAGAAAGTTAAAAACCTTCATTATAAGATGACGTACCATACTGTAATTCCACTGTGACGGCAGACCTAATCCCATCACTATAATAGCAATATGTTCATGTCATCTAAGTGGCAGACACTTTGTATACATTCCTAATTCCCAACAACCCCATAAGGCAGGTATTTCTTTTTTTTTTTTTAGATGGAGTTTCGCTCTTGTTACCCAGGCT
>NW_022437039.1:3238498-3306617 GCF_009761245.1 Sapajus apella | reverse complement strand
GGAGGAAGGCAGCAAATCACACTGCCACGTGTGTTCCTATGCAACAAGTTTGCATGTTCTTCACATGTACCCCAAAACGTAAAATGCAATAAAATAAATAAATGGGAAAAAAAAATTAAAAGATCCACTCATTTCAATCACTAATTTCTTAAATTTATCTCTTCTGTTCTCCTAGCATCTCATTTTTGCAAAGGTAAAAGCTATTTGCTCTCTGCCACAAACTCTTTTAAGAAGAAGATGGAGTAAAAATATATTTATTCTTATCTGCAATTTTCTGTTATTATTTCCATCATGTAAGTGTAGTCTTGACTTAAAAGGAGATCCATAGTCAAGTACACACTAGACAACAAACAATTTTTTGTTGTGCTGAACGCACAAAAGAAGAGTCATACCTTTTCTTTTTCTTTAAAATAAGAGATTGGGATCACTTTCACAAGAACAAGAATATTATAAGACAAGAATATGCTACATGCCACATTCTATCAAAAGAAAAGTCCTCACTCTTAGTTTTAAAGACCATTGAGTTTAAAATGTATGTATTCTATATTTAAAACTATTCATTTTCCAACAGTGGAAAGGATGTTTTCCATCACCAGAAATATAACAAGCAAAGAAAATCTTCTGTTTGTGTGTGTATGTGTGTGTGTGTGTGTGCGTGTGTGTGTGTGTGTGTGTGTGTGTGTGTGTAAGTCTTGAAATCTGGAAGGAAACCAATATTTACATTTGGCTTTTTATTTCTCATTAAATTTACATGCATACTAATTTTTTTCTGGTTCCTCTTCAGTCAGTACTATTAGCTCATACTCTATTTTTCCACATGCATGAAAAGCTAAAGCAATTTATCTCTTTTTATGAGCGGCTCGAAAAAGCAAAATCCATTATTGTGTTTGCGTCACTTAATGCTCACAAACATCAGTGTGAGCTTTGTCTATGCACGGAACAAAAGGTGGGGCGGAAACCGTAAGACCAAAGATAGAGGGAAAGCAAGGTCCACAAGAGTCCTTGTGAGCCGAGTGCCAAGAGGGATCTGGTTTCTGCGTCGTGTGCAGAGGAAGTGGTGTAGAATCACAGGGGAACGATGAGACCGTTCAAAGTAAAGTATTTTCCTTGGATAAAGAGGTTTGCTTTTGAGTTTTGCTCTCTTTTTAATAGCTAAAGAAATCCTGTGAGCTTTAAAAATGACCTTTCAGACTAGAGAATGACACTATAGTCCTCGGGGTGAGAGGTAAGGAGATGTCATGTATCTTAACTACGTCTCAGAGGAGACACTTCTGCACAACATAGTCTCTCAGTAAGATGGGCCCAGGAAGGGTCTATTCTGTGTGTCTAATCCACCTACTGTCTTCCGAGAACTGTAGGGCACAGCAGGGGGATTTCTGCATCATTTAAAATAAACGCCAATCCCTTTTTTCCTTGCCTCTACTTTTGTTTCTGCTCCTAATTATTATTTTTCCCACACTCTATGGTTTATTAATAAGCCTTTCTTAACCTCAGTCTAAAATTCCACACAAGTAAAGTTGAGGAAAGAGCTGACAGTGATCGGCTTTATAGTTCTGTGTATGCTACTGGGAATTCCCTTTACGAATAAATAACATTTATTTGTATACTATTGTAATGGCATATAACACTGGCCTGTGATTGTTCGTGAAAAATGTACTACCCTATCTGGGCTCTGGCTAATGAATTTCACATTATTAATATACATACAAAATATAGGATTTTAAAAAATCCATCTTGTTAATATCAGCTTTGCTTTTTTTAAAAATTATTATATTTTAGGTTCTGGAGTACATGCACAGATCATGCAGGATTGTTGCATAGGTGCATACATGGCAAGGTGGTTTGCTGCCTCCACCCACTGTCACCTATATCTGGCATTTCTCCCCATGTTATACCTCCCCAACCTCCCCACCCCAGACTGTTCCTCCCCTAGCCCCCTGACAACAGACCCCAGTGTGTGATGCTCCCCTCCCTGTGTTCATGTGTTCTCATTGTTACACACCTGTCTGTGAGTGAGAACATGCGGTGTTTGATTTTCTGTTCTTGTGTCAGTTTGCTGAGAATGATGGTTTGTAATTATTTTTAATTGACAAATAAAATTATACATATTTATCAAGTACCACACGATGATGTGAAATATGTATTATACATTGTGGAATGGCTAAATCAAGCTAATATATGCATTATTTCACATCCTTGTGTTTTGTGTGAGAACACGTAAAATCTACTCTCAGTGATTGTCAAGAGTACCATACATTGTTATTAACTGTGATTTCTCCATATTATACAATAGATCTCTTGAACTTACTCCTCCTACTTAACTGAAGTTTTGTACCTAACCAACATCTCCTCATCCTGCCAGCTATCAGCCCTCGGTAACCACCATTTTATTCTCTGTTTCTATGAGTCTGACTCTGTTAGATCCCACATGTAAGTGAGATCATGCAGCATTTGTCTTTCTATGTCTGGCTTAGTTGAGTCAGCATAACGTCCTCCAGGTTCACCCATGTTGTTGCAAATGGCAGAATTTCCATCTCATTTTAAGGCTAAATTGTATTCCATGGTGCATATATATCTCACATTTTCTTTATCCATTTACCTGTTGATGGACACTTAGGTTGTTTTAATGTCCTGGGTATTTTGTTTATTTTTGAGATGGGGTCTCATTCTGTCACCCAGGCTAGAGTGCAGTGGCACGATCTCAGCTCATTGCAACCTCTGGCTCCCAGGTTCAAGTGATTCTCCCACCTCAGCTCTCCAAGTGGCTGGAAATACAGGCTCATGTCACCACGGCTGCATAATTTTTGTATTTTTAGTCGAGACAGGGGTTTCACCATGTTGGCCAGGTTGGTGTCGAACTCCTGACCTCAAGTGATCCGTCCACTCAGCTTCCCAAAGTGCCGGGATTACGGGTGTGAGCCACTGTGCCTGGCCATATCCTGGCTATTATGAATAGTACTGCAATAAACACAGGAATGCAGACAATTCTTCGATATATTGATTTCATTTTCTTTGGAAGTATAATCCAGCAATGAGATTGCTGAATCATATGGTAGTTCTATTTTTAAGTTTTTGAGGAACCTCCATACTGTTTACCTCTCCTTTTGTTAAAAGTCCAAAAGATTTATGTGTACATGAGATAAATAATTCTGTTAAGGATTGCTATAATTAGTAACCACATATTCATTTTTTATCACAAAACAGAAGTTTGGAGGTTGGCCCTATAGAGCTACTGAAGCTATTCTTGAGGAACTCAGGATTCTTCAATATTCCTGTACCATTGTCCAATGTGCCTTCTGGACTCTTGGTCACATATGGCTGCTCTATTTTCTGACCAGCATACTTCTTCCAGGCAAGAGGAAGCCCGAAAGGAGAAGGACAGGTGGCTGGAAGCTGTGTACAAGCTGACTTCTGTCCCTACGCTGTAGATTTTCACTTCTATATCATTGGCTCCATGGCCACTTCCAACTGCAAAAAAAAACCAGGAAATCAAGGTTTAGTACTGCTGTTTGTTTTTGTTCTAGATGGACACACTGTCATACCTAACAAACATGGCACATTGGAGAATGGACACAAGAGAAAATACTTGCTCCCAAAATGTGGTTCCAAAACCTGCAGCATCGGGAACACATGAGGACTTTCAAAAAATTCAAATTCTGGCCTGGCACAGTGGCTCATGCCTGTAATCTCTGCACTTTGGGAGGCAGAGAAGGGTGGATCACCAGGTCAAGAGATTGCGACCATGCTGTCCAACATTGTGAAACTCCGTCTTTACTAAAAACAAAAATTAGCAGGTGTGTGGTGGCACACCACTATAGTCCCAGCTACTTGAGAGGCTGAAGCAGGAGAATTCCTTGAACCTGCGAGGCGGAGGTTGCGGTGAGTCAAGATCATGCCACTGCACTCCAGCCTGTCAACAGAGCAAGACTCTGCCTAAAAAAAAAAAAAAAATTATCAGGCTCCATTTTAGAATTACTGAAGCAAAAGCTCTGAGGGTGCATTTTAAGAGGATCTCCAGGGAATTCTGGTTCAACACTCAACTTTGTGCAGGGCCAGTGTACACAACCAATAGTGTCTGCAACAGAAAGATATATGAGGCAGTAATAACAATATCTTTTATTTTTTTTTTGAGACAGAGTGTTGCTCTGTCACCCAGGCTGGAGTGCAGTGGCACAATCTTGGCTCACTGCAACCTCTGTCTCCCAGGTTGAAGCGAGTCTCCTGCCTCAACCTCCCAAGTGGCTGGGATTACAGGTGCCCGTCAACACACTTAGCTAATTTTTCTATTTTTCTTTTTTTTTTTTTTGAGTAGAGATGAGGTTTCATCATGTTAGCCAAGCTAGTCTCCAACTTCTGAGCTCAGGCAATCCATCTGCCTCACCTCGCAAAGTGCTGGGATGGCAGGTGTGTTCCCACGATGCCTGACCACAATATTATCATTTAAACTATTGAATTCTCACAGAAAACACATGAGACATCTACTATTATCAACCTCATTTCAAAGATAAAAGAAAGTGAGGGTGAAAGCCTACAGCAGGCCAGAAAATAGAAAACATCAACATTTAAACTTTATATACACTACTGAACAGGTCTGGGAAGAAAATGCTCTTGGGAGGCCAATGCTTTCAATGAGTCGTTCTTTCGACTTGTATACCTTTGCTATATTGCTATCCATATCATATCAAGAATCGATTCGTACAATATGCTTCAGAAAGTCTGTGCCCTAAAAATTCTAAAACCACTTCAATGACTGGCCTTCGGCCATGTATTCCTTTTCCAGACCTCCGTTTCACTATCCGTGCCATAGAAAATACATAAGCAGGCTGACTCCACATTACTGAAAATTTATGGGAAACACTAATTTACATGACGAAGTCTGTGATCTTTAGAAAGGAGTTGCGGGAACGCACATCGTTTTTAATATTCTTAGAACTGTTACCATTCCGTGATTTTAAGAATTCTAGAGAAAGATTGTCTTCAGGTATCAAATGGTTCATGACTCCATTAACTATCAAAAAGCAATGGCCTAAGTGTGTGTGTGAAGTCTACAAAGCCTTTTGCATTAAATCACAAGAAGAACTTTCTTAACGATGTTGCATGCTGCATTCACACTTCAGCAACGCCTCCTAGGCTAGTTGAGACTTTTGCTTTCTGACGTGATCCATTTTGTTAAAGCTGGTTATGATTCCCCACATTACTTGAAAACCAATTTCATTCAAGACAAAAGAGTGTGAGCAGGGTATTACATTTTATGCCTAAATTATGCAAATTTGGTGGAGTTATATTGTATTGTGAGCAATTCCCTTTCTTCCAGTTTTCATTGTGGCAGCAGTTAAAGTAAATTTCACTATCCTCATTTGCAAAAGGTGAATACTTTCTATTTTAAAACCCTGGGGGAAAGGATTGACTTTTAATGAGCAGTTATCTAATATAAAAATCTCTTACATATATTACTGACATCATTCCCGAGTATTAAATGTACATTCCAGATAGAGTTGATCTTGATTCAATTAATCCTTGGAGAAAGAGGCTTCACAACCAAGTTCTCTCTGTTCCCAAGGCAAACTGGGAGGACGTGGGCACATTTTTTTTTTAGGAGATACGCAAGTTGTAGCAATACTTTGCTGCTGAAGATCAAACGCTGCCGTTTTTGATACCAAGCTTTCAGAACAGGGAGACTATTTTATACATACATATATATATATATATATATATATATATATATAAAACCCTGCTAGTTCAGTTAGCAGCTCAGAAGCAGGTGCTGGGCTAGTAGCTGTTATCCCTGCCACTGTTAAAGATCACCTTCAAACTCTTCCACTGTTCTCTACCTCTCTTGTAGCTCATCACTTCCCAGAAGGAAAGAAGACTATGGAGGACTGGAGACAGCCCCACATCCCCAAGTGAGTGATTTTCTTTTTTTTTTTTTTTTTTTGAGACCAAGTTTCACTCTTGCTGCCCAAGCTGGAGTGGAAGAGCACAATCTCAGCTCACTGCAGTCTCCGCCTCCCATCAGGTTCAAGTGATTCTCACCTCAGCCTCCCAAGAAGCTGGGATTACAGGTGCCCACCACCACACCCAGCCAATTTTTTTTGTATTTAGTAGAGACTGCATTTCCCATGTTGCTCGGGCTGGTCTTGAACTCCTGACCTTGGGTGATTCACCTGCCTCAGCTTCCTAAAGGGCTGAGATTGCAGGCATGAGCCACTGCATCTGGACAAGTGAGTGATTCTTAATCTGCTTTTGACCATCTGATTGTTGCTGCTGTCATCTTCACATACATTCAATTAGATGGATCACCTCATCTCTTTCTAGAGTAGGTGGTACACATGAAGCAGAAATAAAGAGACCTAGCGGGTGAACTAGTTCACTGTTTTTAGGGTACAAGCTACACCAACTGCAGTGACTTTAGAAATAGGGCTTTATTGTTCTTACATCAAAAATCGAGCATCTTACTACTCCAAGTGTGATCCATAGACCAGCAACATCAGCATTGCCTAAGACTTTGCTAGAAATGCAAATTCTTACATCCCACCCAAGACCTACTAAACCAGAGTCTCTGGGACAGGGGCCCAGCAATCCAGGGCTTAAGAAGCTCTCAGGGGATTCTTATGTGCACTAAAGTTAGGGAAGTCCTCATCAAGAAGCAGATGGTTGCTGTGTCAGAACTGATTTATCTGTGACCCTCCTGACATTCTCCTCATGATCATGAGGCAGTTGCTACAGCTCCAGTCATCACATCTATGATCCAGACTAGCAGAAAGAGAAAAGGGAAAAGGTACATCACTCTTGTCTAATCCTTTTCATTATGTTTTTGTCCAGAAAGATTCAAGCTTGCATGACGTTTTAAAAATTAGTCTTTCACCCTCTAGAGCAGGAGACAGAAAGGGGTAACAGAAGGTGAGAAATAACTTTGAGTTAGAAATTAACAGTGTTTGCCACACCTGGATACCAAGGACTTGTGAAAATTGTTTCATAACATTGTGTTTTATAAAAGAAATACCTCTCTACTCTAAAACATTCATTCCCATTGGACTAAATATTTGGCTAGTTGTTTGGAAAGACATCATGCAGGATATGAACCTGTCTTCGGTCACTCATCTTTCACTGCGTGCCCTTTCAGACTTCTTAAATGTGTTATCTTGTGCATGAATTACTCATTATAAAGAGAAATGGGGAAATGTGGAGAAAGACCACTGCTTCCCTTCTTATAGGAAACAAAGTAAATAAATCACTTCTCATATACTGATTAATATGGTTTGGCTGTGTCCCCACCCAAATCTCACCTTGAATTGTAATAATTCCCATGTGTAAAGGGCAGGGTCAGATGGAGATAAATGAATCATGGGGGTGGTACATATATTACTGTACCACCATGCTGTTCTACAGTATTTCCATACTATTCTCATGGCAGTGAATAAGTCTTGCAGGATTTGATGGTTTTATGAATGGGAGTTTCTCTGCACAAACTTTCTTTGCCTGCCACCATGTAAGACGTGACTCTGCTCCTCCTTCTCCTTCTACCTTGATCATGAGGCCTCCTCAGCCATGTGGAACCGTGAGTCAGTTAAAACTCTTTCCTTCATAAATTACCCATTCTCAGGTATGTCTTTATTAGCAGCATGAGAATAGACTAATAGATTAATTTAGCTTAAGATCATATCAGTAAATGATAGGAAATGTTTGGATGACACTTTGGAATACTGACTCATACTGAAATTACAGAGTACAGTCTGAAAATGTGTGCTCTCTTGTTTTGCTTAATGTAGAGTATTTTTAGTCATGGCTCTCTAAGTGTTATCTAGGCAGCTGAATTGTTAAAACCCAAGGCAGATCTCTATTAGGAAGATGAACCCAGAGATTAAGCATATAAAAACAATAAACCTCACTAGTAATGAAATTCAAATTAAACAGCAGTGATACAATTCCTCTTAGGAAAATGTTAAAGTAATTACAAAACCCAAGGCTGGTGAGGATGTAGAGAAACTAGCATTTATATGCATTGCTAGTAGCTACGTACATTTGTATGACCCCTTTGAAAAGCAAGCTGAAATGCATGTAAAGAGCTGTGCAAGATAGCTCCGTTTCCCTAATCCTATAATTACACTTTTGGAAATATGGCCTAAAGAGATAATTTTAAATATGGAAAAAACTGCCTGTTGGAGCATTATTTAGAATAAAAAGGGTAAAATTTAATTTTACCTAATACAATGACAATTAAATGTTATATAGCTTTACACACACATACACACACACACACATACACAGACTGAAGTATTTGCTAGCCATTATATAACTTAACTATGATTAAGTTATGATTATAGAGACTGGATCACTTGGTTCCTACAGGATGATGTTTGTTTACAAATAACAAATGTTCATTATGATCAGAAACACATAAATTAAAGAACACATGTGAGGGTAGAGGAAACGCACCGCACACTTAATGCTGATTGTCCTGTGATGAGTGCTTTTGTTTTCTTCATTATTTTCCACTGTGGGGTTGGTCATAGCATTATCTCACTTTTTAATGAAAAATACATTTACAGTAAACACACACCGCAAACCATTTTGAAGCTCTTAGAAGAAACAGCTCTATAAACATAGTTTATGGCTGCAATAAAACAGACTTTTCAGAAATTTGACTGTGTTTTGGTTAATCAAAAGATCTCACAGACTGAGAGAGATAATATTAATGATACAAATTACAAATTATCCAAGACTTATAAATCAATATAATCTACAGTACTGAGGGAATCCAGGAGACATGAAAGCTATTACCAAGTAAAATTCCTCCTTTTCTCTTCCTTCAGCACCTCCGGTGTCAGTGGAGTCTTCTAAACCCAACAGGTTGTGTTAACTGAGTTTTAAAGAATAAAGGAGGCCGGGCGCGGTGGCTCAAGCCTGTAACCCCAGCACTTTGGGAGGCCGAGGCGGGTGGATCACAAGGTCAAGAGATCGAGACCATCCTGGTCAACATGGTGAAACCCCGTCTCTACTAAAAATACAAAAACATTAGCTGGGCATGGTGGCGCGTGCCTGTAATCCCAGCTACTGAGGAGGTTGAGGCAGGAGAATTGCCTGAACCCAGGAGGCGGAGGTTGCGGTGAGCCGAGGTCACGCCATTGCACTCTAGCCTGGGTAACAAGAGTGAAACTCCGTCTCAAAAAAAAAAAAGAATAAAGGAGTGGGCCTAATATCTATCTATGTTGGGAGTAAAGGCAGAGAGGCAAGAGTCCACCCATGACTCAGCACAATTCCTTTAGGCACATAAAGATGGGACAAAAATGTACATGAATTTGCATAAGTCAATTTAGCAACTCAAGAAAGTAAATGTAAGTTGTGTGTTCGTGTTTCTATGGAGAAAGAGAAGATAAATGGACAGATAGATGAATATATCTATACATATATACATATCCACAGACACACAGAGATGTACATATACATACACACATATAGATACCTATGTACAGATAGATGATACAGAAATAAATGATAATTACACACATATAAGTATATATAGGGGAATATAGATGATAAATACACTTACATTATTCATATAGAGACAGATGATAGATGGATAAAGACAGGTGGAATGATGAGTAACAGATGATGGATAGATGATACACACACACAGACACCTGTGCATTAAACACTTACATTTGTGCTAAGAGCTTTTCACGTATTATCACAATTGATCCTTTATGAGAATTAGTTCATTCTCTTTCTTTTTAATTTTTAAGATGGAGTTTTGCTCTTGTTCCTCAGGCTGGAGTGCGATGGCTCAAGCTCGGCTGACTGCAACCTCCTCCTTCTGGGTTCAAGTGATTCTCTTGTCTCAGCCTCCTGCGTAGTTGGGATTACAGGCACCTGCCACCACACCCGGCTAATCTTTTGTATTTTTAATTGATACAGGGTTTCACCATGTTGGCCAGGCTGGTCTTGAACTCCTGACCTCAACTAATTCACCAGTCTCGGTCTTCCAAAGTGCTGGGGTTACAAGTGTGAGCCACCACACCTGGCCTATTCTCATTTTACAGATAAAGCAATGGAGAGGTTAACCGAATTGTCTGAGTTGACTCTATACAATCACTCCCTTTGAAAAGAACACCACTGGATCAGCAGAAAATGAAGCCTAGACTTGACCAAGATATATCCTCTGTTTTTTCCCCTTCCGACTCAGCTATGTTGCCCAGGCTGGAGTGCCGTGGCATGAATGTGCTTCACCACAGCCTTGACCCCCTGGACCTCCCCCAGTAACTGGGCCCTGGTGACCACAGGATAATTTATTTTGTGTGTGTATTTTTGTAGACATGAGGTCTCCCGATGCTGCCCAGGCTCGTCTTGAGCTCCTGGGCTCAAGCAATCCTCCCACCTCAGCCTCCCAAACTGCTGGGATCACAGGTGTGAGCCACTGTCCTTGGCACTCATTTTCTAAATGAGGGACCTTTGCTCTCAATTTACACTTGACTTTTTTATTGTCCCTCTTAATGCTCGGTATCTCAGGAAAAATACGTAGTTGTTTCACAGATGTGGCCCGAGTCACCTAACAGCCTCTAGTATGCCACGCTTTTGACATATGTGCTCCTGACCTTTATGCTTTTATGCTGAAAATCACAGTTAAGACCCTATTCATATTTGCATGCAGCACTTAAGAAGAAAAACTATAATTAGGACTTTCTCTCTCTCTCTCTCTCTCTCTTTTTCTTCTTTCTGGCTTCAGTTGGTTCCATTTGGGACTTACTAATAAGCTTAACTGAGATTCTGACTTTGGTTTTAGCAGATAAGATATGGGAAGAAAGAGACGGGCAACCTGTGGAAGTTCCCAGGGATGGTATCGTTTAATTCCATGGACACAGATTCTCCATTTGGAATCATGATAGCCTGCAGGTGGTGAACTAGGTATGGCAAAAGCTGGGGTTTCCTCTTACTAAAAACAAAAGACTTTATTTCACTAAGCCCAGCACAGAGGCTCATGCCCGTAATCCAAACACTTTGGGAGGCCAAGGTGGGTGGACCACCTGAGGCCAGGAGTTTGAGACTAGCCTGGCCAATGTGGTGAAACCCCGTCTCTCTGCTAAAAATACAAAAAAGTAGCCAGGTGGGCTGGGGGGAATCTGAGTCCCAGCTACTTGGGAGATGGAGGCACAAGAATCACTTGAACCCTGGAGGCAGAGGGTGCAGTGAGCCGAGATTGTGCCACTGCACTCCAGCTTGAGTATCAGAATAAGAGTTTGTCTCAAAAAAATAAAATTAAATTAAAGATTTCGTTAGTCCTGTTTATAGTCTTAGCTCAATGAATGACTCCAGAATTCACCTGGCATACTCAAAAAGAATGGAGGGCATTTGTAATATTATTCTACTGAAAATGCTTGTGGGCTCAACAAATGAGCTGATAAAAACATGTTCTGGACTCACTTTAACAGCACCAAAAGCAAAGACACATTCCTTTCAAAATTTATTCCAGCACTGACCACACAACTTTCCCTTCATGCAACATTTTTATTTTGTTTTGTTTTTTGAGACAAGGTCTCACTCTGTCTCCCAGGTTGCTGCGATCCCGGCTCACTACAACCTCCATCTCCCCTTTTTAAGCAATTCTCATGCCTCGGCTTCCTGAGTAGCTGGGATTACAGGCATACGCCATCACACCTGGCTAATGTTTGTACTTATTGTAGACACAGAGTTTCACCATGTGGGCCACACTGGTCTTGAACTCCTGGCCTCAAGTGATCCACCAGTCTTAGTCTCCCAAAGTGCTGGGATTACAGGCGTGAGCCACTGCGCCCGGCCTATGTAAAACATTTGTGAGGGCCTATGAGGTGTCAGGTGTCTGTGTGATACTGAAGCACAGTGAGAAATGAAGTGGCCCAAAGAGACAAGCAGGTTACTCAGCCCGTCAAAATGCAGTGTGATGCGCCATGACATGGGCATGCCCAGGGTCCTGGGACAGGAGGCACACAGTCTTCTTCTGGATGAAAAGGAGCAGGGAGCATGGGGAGTCAAACTGCAAATTAACTCCTCACCGTGCTCCTTATTTCCCTGTTGCTCCCCTCAACACATGTGCTCAGCCCCAGGAACGTCCCAATAATACTGAAATGTGTGATGGTCACATTTTCCCAATTCTGAGATATCACTGAGATGGTAGGAGACATCCTCAACTTTTTTATTCAGCTTCCCTCTTTTCAGAAAAGTTAAAATAGAGAAAATACATGCATGCTCCCATAAAGGAAATACGGTAGTATTCAGACAATTTTGGCAACGTTTTTGTTCTCAAATATATCTCCGAAAGTGGGACATTCAATAAAATAACAGTTGCTTCTAGATTCAGACGAATTCTACAAAAAAAAAAAAAAAAAAAAATCCCTAAATGAATAGACACGAGGCTACCCTCATATACAGAGGCGATCATGACTGAAGCAAAGAAGAGACGTTTTTAGCCAACCCATTAATCCAGCAAAGCTTTGTGTTAAGACGCGGCTATGTCAGAACAGGTTACCTCAAGAGGGCTTTCTTTTGAACTTGGACTGCCGAAATTCCAAGCATACACCAAAGGGCTTCAGTTTAAGTGGGCAAAAGGTGAACGATCAGAAGGAAAGTAGAAAGAACAGAAGACCAGCCTGGTTATCAAAGAAGAGCTTCCAAGGGAGAGGGGGGAAAAAAAAGTGAAATAGGGAAAGTTTTCAAAAAGTCAACATTCAAGGAAAGCTGCATTTAAAAAAATAAATCATTCGAAGGCATCTATGAGAGAGAAAAAAGAATTTGCTTTTCAGCTTTCAAGCAGAGTAGGCAGAGGAAATAAAGAGATAAACAAAAGTGGGATCAGAGATCTCAGCTAGAAGGGGATATCTGTCTATGCAAAAAAAAGAAAGAAAGAAGGAAAATAAAAATCAAAGTTACAGCATTTCAAGACTGAGGTATCATTTGAGTTTGTTGGATGCTTTGCTTTTGCTCACTCAAAGGCTGAAGCTGTCACTCGTGGACATTTCTAGCAGAGGCTAATCAGGAAAACAAAATCAAGCCAAATGAAGAGGGTCATTCTGGTGAGTGATACAGCAGTTCAGATTAACAGCGGGAGCTAATGGTGCTGGCAAAAGGCAAACTATTAACTAGAATCTATTCTTTCAACCAGTGTGGCTGTCTCATGTCTATTTATCTGCGTGGACCCAGAGGGAATACAGCCTAGTAAAAGAAATCATCTCTGCCTGCTAGACGGTTAAAATCTATATGGGTTTTGTTTGTTTGTTTTGAGAAGGGCCGTCACTCTGTCGCCCAGGCTGGAGTGCAATGGCACGATCTTGGCTCGTTGCAACCTCTCCCTCCCAGGTTCAAGTGATCCTCCTGCCTCAGCCTCCTGAGTCACTGGGATTACAGGAGCCCACCACCATGTCTGGCTAATTTTTGTATTTTTAGTAGAGACGGAGTTTCACCATGTTGGCCAGGCTGGTCTGGAACACCTGACCTTGTGATCCACCCGCCTCGGCCTCCCAAAGTGAGGCCTAGGATTATAATCATGGGATTATAGGCATGAGAGTTCAGGGGTATAAATACAGGCTTATTACGCAGGTGAACTTGTGTCATGGGGGTTTGTTGCTGGATTATTTCAGCACCCAGGTATTAAGCCTAGTACTCATTAGTTATTTTCCTGATCCTCTCCCTCCTCCAACCCTCCATTCCTAAAAGACCCTAGTACGTGTTGTTCCCCTCTATGTGTCCATGTGTCCTCATCATTTACCTCTGATAAGCGAGACCATCCAGTATTTGGCTCTCTGTTCCTGTGTTAGTTTGCTAAGGACAATGGCCTCCAGCTCCATCCATGTCCCTGCAAAGGACATGATCTCTTTCTTTTTTTTGGCTTTACTCTTCAAAGTTTAAGAGTTATCACCGCCTTTTACTTCACAGTGATAATCTTGTGGATCCCTTCAGTGGGCACGTGGCGAGTTGATTCATACTGGGCTATAAACACATTCGACCCACTGGGATGTTTATGTAGTCCTTTCTCCACGTAAGAAAACAGGCTGGGTTAAATAACACAGAACATTTGCTTTCAAAGAGCTGTGTGCACCTGGGGAATGAGAGGTGCCCACAGACCATCATCCAGATAAACAATCCATAAGGGAGGGAGTGTGTGCTGCAAAAATCCAGGGCAGGAAGAAAGACAAGATTTATGGAGGAAACAGTATTGATAAGGACAGAAAGGAAGGCAGGGTTTTCGACGGTGTGTTTACGGCAGCTAGTCCCAAGAGATGTGTCATGCAAGGGATCTGGGGAAGACTTCATGGCTAAATAAATTCAGGAAAAGACATGGGGGTGTGCACACTCTCTCTGGCTCCTCTCCCTCTCCCATTCTCTCTCTCTCTCTCTCCCTCCCTCTCTCCCTGTCTCCCTCTCTTCCTTTCTCTCCTTCCTCTGTCTCTCCTTTCTCTCCTTCTCCCTCTCCCTCTTCCTCTCTCCCTCCCTCTTTCTCTACCTCCCTTTCTGTCTCTTCCCCTCTCCCTCTCTCCCCCTTTCCGCCTCCCTCGCTTTCTCCCTCTCTCTCTCTCCCCCCCTCTTTCTCTACCTCCCTTTCTCTCTCTCCCTCTCTCTCCCCACCTCTCCCTGTCTCCCTCCCCCTATCCCTCTCTCCCTCCCCCTCTCCCTCTCTCCCTCCCCCTCTCCTTCTCTCCCTCCCCCTCTCCCTCCCTCCTTCTCCCTCTCCCTCCTTCTCCCTCTCCCTCCTTCTCCCTCTCCCTCCTTCTCCCTCTCCCTCCTTCTCCCTCTCCCTCTCTCTCCCTCTCTCTCCCTTTCTCTTTCTCTCTCTCCATCTCTCTCCCCCCTCCCTCTCTCCCTCCCCCTCTCCTTCTCTTCCTCCCCCTCTCCTTCTCTCTCTTCCTCCCCCTCTCCTTCTCTCTCCCTCCCCCTCTCCCTCTCTCCCTCCCCCCCTCTCCCTCCCTCTCTATCCCCCTCTCCCTCTCTCCCTCCCCCTCTCCTTCTCTCTCACCCTCTCTCTCCCCCTCTCCTTCTCTCCCTCCCCCTCTCCTTCTCTCTCTCCCTCCCCCTCTCCTTCTCTCTCTCCCTCCCCCTCTCCTTCTCTCTCTCCCTCCCCCTCTCCCTCTCTCTCTCCCTCCCCCTCTCCTTCTCTCTCTCCCTCCCCCTCTCCCTCTCTCCCTCCCCCCCCTCCCTCCCTCTCTATCCCCCTCTCCCTCTCTCCCTCCCCCCTCCTTCTCTCTCACCCTCTCTCTCCCCCTCTCCCTCTCTCCCTCCCCCTCCCTCTTTCTCCCTCTCTCTCTCTCTCTCTACCTCCCTTTCTCTCTCTCCCTCTCTCTCTCCCTCCCTCTCTCTCCCTCTCCCTCTCCATCTCTCCCTCTCTTTCCCCCTCTCTCCCTCCTACTCACTCACTCTTGGAGATTTCTAATGCACATTAGCATATTAAAGATTCTGAAGAACAAGCCATGGAGATAGAGCTGGTGGGTAAAAGAACAGGAAGCTGAGAAAGATGGAGAGAGAGGGAGGGAAGAGGAGAGGGACAGATGGAATGTCTCAATCACAAGGGGCTTGGTTCATTTGAGGAACCAGGAAAGAAGGACCTACTCATGTTACTGGAGTGAAAGAGGCAGGTCTGAGAGTCTGAGAGACAGAGGGGACATGTGCCTAGAGGAGTGTCTACCAAGCACAGGTGATTTTGCTTCCCCGAGGGATATCTGTCAATACCTAGAGCCATTCTGGTTCTCAGAATTAGGAGACTGGGTTGCACTGACATCTAGCCTGTAGAGGACTGGGATGCTGCTAAGCATCCTATCATTCACGGGACATCCCCTCACCCCATCCTCTCCCATAACAAAGAACTGTCCAGTCCCCAGTGTCCACAGTGCTGAAGTTGGGAGCCATGGTTTAGGGGCCTTCCCTCGGCAGACAGTGGAGGAGGATACAAGTTAAGATAACCACCCAGCCTCGGCGGGACCTCCTGGAGTTCCGGGCTTTGCTCTTAAGTACAGAATTATTTAAATCCTCCAATATCATTTCTTCTCTTTATCAGGTTGAAGTAAGAGCACAGACCCATGGCTCCCAGGTTCACACATGCCTTAAACACATGCTAAAAACAATGGGCATGACTTATACAACTTCTCAGCAATGATCAACAGCATAGCAGAAGGTGGTACCCACCTCGCCACCAGGGTCTGTTAACATGTCAAGGCGGCCAGAGAGTCCAGGGCGTTAGTTCAAATGCAGCTGAGGCAGCTGCCTAGGAGGTTTTCCATATTCCCGGTTGAAAATCAGCCCAGTGTTGCCAGAACGGGGCTAAGAGACACTTCAGAAATCTGTTACCCACTGAAGGCACCCAGATGGTGCCTTTCCTAAGAGAAAGTGGGACAGGTTAGCTGAGCGGATACCTCAATCAAAGCATGAGAGCCTAGGGCAAGGCCACCTAGAAAGAAATCATTAAGCGTTCAAGAAACAGCTGATAAAGCTACTCCCAAAGACACACTGGGTAATAAAAAAAATAAAGTTTCTGTATTTAAATGCAAATATATAGCAATAAACAGATATTAAATTGAATAACAAGACTTCCATTTTGAAGATTTTAGTTCAAAATGAGGTACTTTTTGGCACATAAGATGTGACTAAACTTTTTAAAAGCCTCCAAGGTCACAATGCAGGTATGTCTCTGGGTGACCGCAGTGGTGAATATAAAATTAACGTATTTCACTTATTAACAGGAAAGGCCGTTCAGATCCGCTCCTTTATGTAAAAAGATGATCCTAAGTAGATGACTCTCCAATTCCCCATTAATAACAGAGGGATTGCTTTACTGTTGGTCTCTTTTTCTCAGCTTTTTTCACATTACAAATAGGGTACACATTTCTTGGGAGAAAAAAATTAAAGAGTATGTCTTTTCTATAAAAATCTTCAATTATAAAAACCCGGTAGATTACTCCATTACCACATTAGTAGATATTTGTTTTATAAATGCATATATGCACATATATGTGTACATACCTATAGTTTTAAATGTTGTATGCATACACATCACATATTTTTAGAATATATAATGTTAACTCTACAAATGTACCTATATATAATTCTTTCATGTAAAAGTAATCATAGTATACACTATTATTCAACTGCTTTTCCCCAATTAACAATGTCTATTAGGTATTTTTCAATGTCAGTACCACCTGAAGATTTTTGGTTCTTAATAGCTACACTGGCCAAGCACGGTGTCTCAAGCCTGTAATCCCAGCTACTCTGGAGGCCAAGACATGAGAATTACTTAAGCCTGGGAAGTGAAGGTTGCAGTGAGCTGAGATCTAGCCTGAGTGACAGAGTGAGACTCCGTTTAAAAAAAAAAAAAAGTTATACTGTATTCCTTTGAGTGGATGGAATGCAATTTATTTGATAGGTTCCATATTTATGTATAAAATCAATTCTTAGAAGCAGAATGACAAGACCCAGTGTAACGTTCCATTTTTAATAGCTACCCTAAACCAAAAAACAGGAAAGGCCACACCTAGATGGAAAAGAGGTACCCATGTCAGCTTGCTTTACAGACAGGGGAGCTGGCCCATTGCTAAAGTCTCCCTTATTCAAATTTTCTGTCTGTAAAGCCAAAACCACTCTAACAAATACAGAAGATCAAGAGTTGGCCAGGCGTGGTGGCTCATGCCTGTAATCCCAGCACTTTGGGAGACTGAGGCAGGCAGACCACCTGAGGTCAAGAGTTGGAAACCAGCCTGACCAATATGGAGAAACCCCATCTCTACTGAAAATACAAAGATTAGCCAGGCATGGTGGCGGGCACCTGTAATCCCAGCTACTTGGGAGGCTGAGGCAGGAGAATCACTGGACCCTGGGAGATGGAGGTTGTGGTGAGCCAACATCACACCATTGTACTCCAACCTGGGCAACAAGAGCAAGACACTGTCTCAAAAAAATAAAATAAAATAAAATAAAAAATAAAAAGAGTTAACTAGGTTTCAGGCACTAACCACCCTCCCCACACTAAAAAACAAACAAACAAACAAAAAAACAAACAAAAAACCCACTCCATCTCATGGAAGCGAAATATGGCTATTCCCCAGTGTGCGGTTGGACCACATCTCCTGGAGTAAGACTGTTAGATCTTCCTTGATGTTTTCCATCATCAGGTTGCTCCAGTTTTATGTGTTTTCTTCAGTGTCAAAACCAAAGGGTGTCTTCCCTCTACTTGGTTCAGCTGCTCCTGCAACATTAAGTTCCTCAAGTGCACACTTGGAATGCAAGGCCCCTTCAAAGAAAATACACGAAAAAGACTTTGTGTTTTCCTAAGAGGAAGTGGAACCGGTCAGCTGAGCTGATACCTCTAGGGCCATTGCACATTTAGCTTAAGGACTGTCTGGAGCTGACCAGTCTATGCCCATGTCTTTGAAGAATCAAGCCTTGTTAAAAGATCTTCATAAGATTTCTTTCTTTCTTTTTTTTTTTTTTTTGAGATGGAGTCTCACTGCGTCACCTAGGCTAAAGTGAGTGGCACAATCACAGCTCACTGCAGCCTCCACCTTCCAGGGCTCAAGTGATGCTCCCAGCTCAGCCTTCCAAGTAGCTGGGACTACAGGCACATGCTATCTCCCCCAGGTGATTTTTCGTATTTTGTGTAGAAACAGGGTCTCACTATGTTACCCAGCCTGGTCTCAAACACCTGGGCTCAAGTGGTCTTCCTGTCTCAGCCTCTCAAATTGCTGGGATTACAGGAGTGAGCCACTGTACCTGATACCTTTGTAAAATTTCTTTCTTTTCTTTTTTCTTTCTTTCTTTCTCTTTCTCTATCTTTCCTTCCTTCTTTCTTTCCTTCCCTCCTTCCCTTTTCTTCCTCCCTTTCTTTCTTTCCTTCCTTCCTTCCCTTCCTCTCTCCCTGCCTTTCCTTCCCTCCCTCCCTCTCTCCTTCCTTCCTTCCTTCCTTTTTTGTGAGATGGAATTGCATTCTTGTCATGCAGGCTGGAGTGTAGTGTGTAATCTCAGCTCACTACAACCTCCACCTCCCGGGTGCAAGTGATCCTCCTGCCTCAGCCTCCTGACTAGCTAGGACTAAAGGTGCCCACCACTACACCAAGCTAATTTTTGTGTTTTTAGTAGAGACAGGGTTTCACCATGTTGGCCAGGCTGTTGTCGAACTCCTGACCCTAGGTGATCTCTCTGCCTCAGCCTTTCAAAGTGCTGGGACTATAGACATGAGCCACCACGCCTGGGCCCTTTGTGAGATTTCTAATTTTGTCGTGTTCCTATCTGGAGAAGAAATACAAAATTCTTTAAAGCAAAAAAAAGAAAAAACTTAAAGAGACAAAAATACAAGCTCTTGTCACCAATAATAGCAGCAGACACTTAAGCAAGAATTAAGCAATGGAGCTAATAAGAAACTGAGTACAGACTTTCGTACCATGTGGCTACGGATTCCCTCTGCCTAACTGTGAGGCAAGCAGCTAAAACATCTCAGGCTGGAAGAACCTGAGAGATCATCTGGTTCACAACCTGCTTCCAGACAAGGATAATTAAATCATCCGGTGACAATGGTGTGCCCCTCCCTTCCTGAAGATCAGGCAGCCTGTGCTTAGCTTTCCTGATATCCAGAAGATCTCAGGAGAAAAGGGAGTGGAGTTTTCGGGAAGGAGGACGGTGGCAAGATCAGAACTGGTGGATACCTTCATTCCACCTCCATGGTTGGAGTTTTTAATGCTTAATTATGTTTCACTTTATCTGCAAATTGCCTGCTTGGCCTTGGCCCCTCATACCAGAGAGGTTATGTATATTAGATGAGATGGCATTAAGCTCAACTCCAGGGAAGGAAATAGATGGATTAACAAGAAAGTTTGGAAGTGATTTGCATCCTTTGTTTGTGATTAAGTTTCTCTGCAGGTGGGCAGGGATCTCTCCTGATGCGGAAGAAGCACCCAGAGCCCAGTGGAACATAATGCACCCCCAAGTGCTAAAGATGGTTGAAAACTTAGGTTAATTCCACAAAACAAGGCCCCTCTTCCCAGTGCTCTGCTTGTCTGTGAAGATGCTTTCACATTCTCCAGTACTGCACACTAACCACACTCCCTATGAGAAGAGAAGGACTCAGCTTTTACCTTGAATGTAAATGTTGACACTTCCCCTGTCACTGGTTTGTCCCTCCTCCTATGCTGTCCTCTCCTCCTCAAAAACATTAGAAAAGTTTCCAATTTTCTAACACAAACATTTTCAAAATTCTCCTTCAAGGGTATAAGACAGAAGACAAAAAGTGTAAATGCTTCAAAGATCTCGTTGGATAAAAAAAACAAAATAAATGGAAGAAGTGAGCAAGTGTAACACAATATATGGCCTGGAGATACACAGATACTTAGCCTCACAGTAGGGGAACACTCTAGGGAGTCGTGAGGACTGCGGCAAACTGGGTAGGTTATGCCCCAGTTGAAGGTGGAAGCCACTACTCTGCATCAATCTTGCCTTGTTAAGAAGGGAATTCAGTGTTGCCAGAGAGTCTAGTTTTCCAAGAAGAGCCAGAAACACATATTTTTTTAAAAAATAAGGAAAGTCCAGAATCTTGAAAGCACTGGCCATTAATTTGAATTTTTAAATTGCAGAACAATTAAAACATGGCTACTTTGCAGCATTATGTATTTCTTCATGACACAGCCAGTGGACATGGGTTGACTGATCTCCACCAGGCATTTTCTAAGATGAGGAAGAGAGAATTGTGTCTGTAAGAGTCCCTATTCCCAGATGTGGATAAAGGAGTAAAGCCTCGAGCTCCAAAGGAGCAGGGACCCTCTGGGCTCACCCACCACTAAACGTCTACTCAGCTTCAGACATACCTTAGCCACTAAGCATATGCTTACCAAACGAATAAATAAATGGCTTCTGCGCCGATGTAATATTCTTCTCAATGATTATAATATCTTCCTTCAATGCAATAGGTGTCTGCTTTCATCAAAAAAAATTAAACAAAACACATATATATAAAGAAAAAGGTTTAAAAAAAAAATCCCATATCCCAACACCCAGAAATGTGTATCAACTCATTGTCAGTAATTCGTTGTTTTTTTGTTTTTGTTTTTGTTTTCTTGAGACAGAGACTGGCTCTGCTGCCCAGGCTGGAGTACAGTGCTGCGATCTCAGCTCACTGCAACCTCTGCCTCCTGCCTCCCAGGTTCAAACGATTCTCCTGCCTCAGCTTCCCAAGGAGATGATATTAGGCATTTGCCACCACGCTCAGCTAATTTTTGTACTTGTGGTAGAGATGGAGTTTCATCACGTTGGCAAGGCTGGTCTCGAACTCCTGACCTGGTAATCCGCCTGCCTGGACCTCCCAAAGTGCTGGGATTACAGGCATGAGCCACAACGCCCAGCCAGTAATCATTATTTTTAAAAAGTTTATAGTTTTACCAAAAAATGGATCATACTCTAGATTATTATATAAAACATAACATATAATTATAATATGTTACACGTCATGATATACTATCATTTAGTTTTTATGCAGAGAACTGCTGATCTTCAGACTACACACACACACACACACACACACACACACACACACATATATACACATACACACACATATATACTCATAAACACACACATAAATTTTAAGGGAGATTAATCACTACATCTCCCTAATATTAATAATTAATTATGAAGTAAACTGATAATTGGGGGTCACATTTTAAAATTGCATCACTCAGCCTGGGCAACTTGAGACCGCTGTCTCTGACAAAAATAAATTTTTTTTGTTTTTAATTAGCTGGGTGTGGTGGCATACACCTGTAGTCCTAGCTACGCAAGAGGCTGAGGTAAGAAGCTCCCTTGAGCCCAGGAGTTTGCAGCTACAGTGACTTAGGTTCACACTACTGCACTTTAGCCAGAGCAAAAGAATGAGGCTCTGTCTCAAAAATAAACAAAATAAAATCTCCATTGTCACCTCACCTTTCTGCAATCTGTACATCAAATGGGAAGGGCATTAGTATTCAACAGGCAAATAATTAAATTAATACATGGCAATCTGTTTCTTAGGGATGTTTTGGGATGAAGAGAACAATTTTAGAAACTGATTTCTCCTTGAATCACCTGTTCTTCTTCAGCCCTCTCTTAGCCACCTCCCTACAAAAAGTATGGGGAGAAAAAAAAACAAAAATAACCTTGATTTTCATCACTCCTGTAACACCTCTGTCAAACCCACTGCCTCTTTCCTAATCTTATCATTTAGCTTCTGAATTATGCAGAGATAAATGAGTGCTGCAACCTTTTGGCTGCAAGATAATTTTATCAGCCTCATTTATGGCTTTCTATAGATTGCATTAACTGCCATTTCTTGGGAGATAAAAGATAGAGTGTGCCTTATGCAAAATGCTTCACTGAACAAGGAGAGTCTCAGAAGCCACTAACAGCACTGGAAGCCTAAAGGGAAAAGGCGAGGTGATGGTGATTTCAATCACCACCATGGTGAACCAAGTCAGGAGGCTGTTTACCAGGAAAGCACAGGGTCATAGCTAAAATGTGTGCTTGGTAAACTTCTCAGCAGCTCCAAATAAAACTTGAGACTGTTTACCTTTTAATGTTTTTTTAAGCAAATGCATCCATTTCACAAAAAAAAAATAAAGTAGCCTTCTGATGTCGTTCCAATTTGCTATTTTAAGAATTCAGCATATTACAATGTGCTCACCATGTGCTGAAAGAGCTGATGTCCTTGAAGGAAGCATGAGAAAAGGGGGGAGAAAATGTCCCAAAATGTAAAATGGCAAAGGATTACATTAAGCAATTAACAGTTGCCTGTTGAAATCACCCACCATTAAGGTAAGAGGGAGAGAGAGCTTGTTGTACCTTCGGGTGTTAACATTTTGCCAGATCGTAAGAGGCTACAACAGGGGAAGCTGGGTGCTGAGCACACAGGAACTCTCTGTATTATTTTTGCAACTTCTGATGAGTCTATAATTATTCCAAAATGAAAAGTTAAAAAAATGTATCGTGGCGGAAATTTGGGAAAGGTTTAATTTCATATAGTCAACAAAGGTTGAACATTGGATATTGCCAGCTCCTGGAGATATGGGAACAGCAAGGGGGACAGATGATACCTCTGCCATCAGGGAGCCTGTGTTTTGATGACGGAAGCAGATGATTAAAAAAATGGCAGTGAGTACATACATTAGTTGTTTATCATAGCAAGAACTGCGAAGGAAGCAATCATGCTGAGATTGAGAGTAACTGGGGCAGAGCAGGAAGTAACCAGAGAGGGCCCTCTAAGGACATAATGCTTTAGCAGATTCCTGAAGGATAGGAGGTAACGCGCTTGGCAAGGTGTGCAGGAAAGGGCAGCCCGGGTAGCAGGAACAGCACGCGCAGTGTCCTGGCAGCGGGAAAGAGCCTGGCTTGCTCACAGCACTGAAAAAAAGCCAGCAACGCTAACGTGAGCCAGGGGAGAGAGGCAAGAGAGGAGGCTAAAAGGATAGTAAGAAGTTTTGTCCAGAGTCAGATTTGACCTGCGCCTTACAAGACAGAAATACCGACTTTTCAAATCAATGTCTGAATACTTTTAAGCCTCATCGTCAGTTTGCAAATGAAAGAAAATCCTGGCTGGCTACCTCTATGTTCTGCTGTTTAGATGACCCTAGATTACATAGTCTCTAGATCTAAGTGAAAGTAAGCTGCTCCTTTCAGGTGCACTGGCTATCAGAAACATCCAAATCATCTGTTTTCCAGGTATGCACTCCACATTGCCAAAAAACCCCGTACGATCTACTAGGCTCTTCTTCAAAGGGAAATGCAAAATATTTGTGAATGTACGTTAAGTGTTCTCTTAAACAAGCTGAAACCAGTTAGGGAGAAAACAAGTCTAGAAATAGAATAACCAAAGCACACTGCTTTCCATTTTTGTACAAAGAAATAGAAAAGAGAGAGGGGGAGAGAGAGAGAGAGCCTATGAATGATGTGCAGTGTCAGGAGAAGCAATATGATTGAAATATTATGAAGACTCACAGCCTTTACCGTCAATGCCAGATCACTGCTGTACACCAAATGTACCTGTTCCTATTTAATTCAGAGGAACCATAAATCTGGAGCCTGCAAAAACATCTGACAACAGCTAAAGATGTTTTGTAAATGTGCATACATATTTATAAACATGGCAGCAGAAGCAGACACAGAAAAGAAGTGTGCTTTCCCTAAAGTCATCTGAAAGTCAAAAAATGCCATTAATTACTTTGTCACAACAACCTTGTTCAATTTCATCTCAGGTGACTTATCAGCTTTGATGCAGAACCGAAATTTTAATACCAAATTGCAACCAGCTACAGGGGCAGCATACCTTAAAACACGGAGCTTCCCTTTCTTCTAGGCAACATTAAGCTAATCTGCCCTGACAGAAGAGGACTCTTTGGAACTAGCTAGCAAGTCTCCCAAATATGAAGCAGTAACCCAAATGTCAATTACTTTTCCAGTGGTAGACAAATTGCTAGCACACTAATGCAATTTAAGCCCAATAATTAGATAACAGGACTACAGAGAGGGCCTGGTGACAGAGCTTCTGAGATAATAGAATCTAGTGTCCTACTTCTTAAATATTAACATCATTCTGTCTCAGTCAATCGGTTTATGGTAATTTTAAAAAGGGCAAAGCAAATTCCTTTTATTGCTAATAATATTGTGCTACTGCAGAGTTAGCTTTGAAGGTTAACAATCTATGGGGTCAAAACTTAATCATGTGTTATCGTGCATTTATGCATTTTTCTTTCATCTCTTTCTTTTGGAATGCCCTTTTTGCAGAAAGCTGAGGGTTTATGAGTAGCACGCACACAGGCACACACTCACAACGTGCTGACAACAGGCATCCATTGTCAATAAGGTCATCCAACTCAATTAAAAACATTATAAAGAAATCAACCCCTTCACACTGCATACCTTCTAAAATATCTCAATTTGATCACCTTTTCTTCACCCCATCAATGGCTAATTTTAAGGAAACTGTAGATGTGCCTATAAATTAGTCTCTAATGTCACCTGCTTCCCTCTCTGACCATCGTGACGCTCATACTTCTATGCTTGGTTTCAAATAATCTCCCTAGAATATTAGTTCCAATTTCTGTTAAACAATAATTCAGTCTATTTTTGTTGCTTGAATAGATTTTATTTTTAATCAATTTTGTCATAAGCGCCTAGTGAGTTCAGAAGCTTCTAGACCCTTCTAGAATAAACCATAACAAAAGTGGATTCCCGCAACATTGCTCCCTCATGTTTTCAGTAATACATCTGGGTAAGTGGTTGCAGGGGCTACTGTCAATCTTGTCACAACACTGACTCATGAAATGACTCAATCCAGTTCCAAATTCTGTATTCTCATTTTCCTCACTGCAAAATGGAAGCAGTTAAAGCTTGTAAAACTTTCCTTGTGAAGAATGTGATGAAAGATGAGTTGAGTGTGGGAAAGGAATGGGGAAGATTTCAAAGCCGAGTATCACCAACATCAGTGGTAATAGGAATAACTGTGTTCCCCCCTCCCTGTACCTATTATGTTTAGAGACTATAAGAAACAAAGAAACAACTGTGTAAAGAAATAATTTTATGAATGTCATTTTGGATGGTAGGTTGTTGGTGATTTATGAAAACAAACAAACAAACAAAAAACAAACAAACAAACAAAAAAAACAGAAATGGCAGAGCCACCAACAAAGTGAGAGTTAAGATTTTTCTGTGTCTGTGTATGTAGGGATCAGACACAGGCAGATTGCTTTGCCTTTAGGTCCACAACAGATAAAAGAAGCTGACCCAGAGGTGAGATCACTCCATCAGATGTAGTTCTATTTTTAAGTTTTTAAGCCGTCTCCAAACTGTTTTCCATAGTGGCTGCACCAATTTACATTTCTACTAATGCACAAGAGACAAGGGTTTCCTTCTTTGCACATCCTCACAACACTTGTTATCTTTAGTTTTGGGGGTTTGTTTGTTTTTAGAATAGCCCTCCCTATAGGTGTGAAGTCATCTCCTGTTATGATGTTGACTGCATTTCCCCAATGGTGTGTATCCAAGGGAACGGAAGTCAGAATCTCCATGAGATGTATGCATTTCCACGTTCACTGCAGCTCTATTCACAATAGCTGATATACGGAAACAACCTAAATGTCCATCAACAATGAATGGATAAAGAAAATGACATACACGCACTGGGATATTACTCAGTCTTCAAAAGGAAGTAAATCCTTTTTGGATTTACTTGGATGGACTCAGAGGACCTGACACTGAGTGAAATAAGCCAGACAAAGAAGGACAAATACTACATGATCCCATTATTAAGAGGAATCTGAAATAATCAAAACTCACAGAACCAGAAAGTACAAGAGTAGTTGCTGGATGTCAGAAGAGGGGGAAGTAGGGAAGTGTCAGTCAAAGGATACAAAGCTTCAGTCATGCAGTAAGCTCTGGAGATGTCCTGTGCAGCGTAAGGCCTGTGGTTAACAATACTATGTTGCAGACTTAAACGTTTGCTCTGAGGGTAGGTTTTTTTTGTCAAGTGCCCTTACCACAAAAGAAAAATCAACATTGAGCTGAGCACAGTGGCTCACACCTATCATCTCAGCACTTAGGGAGGCCGAAGCAGGAGGACCACTTGAGCCCAGGATGTCAAGACCAGCCTAGGCAACAAAGTGAGAATCCCACCTCTAAAAAAAGAAATATGAAAAATAAGCCAGGCATTGTGGCATGTACCTGTAGTCCCAGCTACTCTGGAAGCTGAAGCAGGAGGAATGTTTGAGTGACAAGAAGTTATGATTTTGTTACTGCACACCAGCCAGGGCAACAAAGTGAGACCCTGTCTCAGAAACAAAATGAAAAGAAAAATCAACATTAAAAAAATAAATAAAAGGTGGGAGGAAGCTTTTGGAGGTGATGGACACATACAAATACATAGCCTTGATTATGGTGACAGTTTCATGCGTCTATGGTTACCTCTACATTCATCAAGCTACATACATTAAACACCTACAGCTTTTTAAAGTCAACTACACCTCAATAAAGCGATTTTTTCGAGTATAAAAGAAAGAAACTGACCCAACAGGTTAGTTAATAGTTAATATTGTGACTAATATTAGCTATAGTCACCCTATTGTGCTAATACTGTTAAGCATTTCCATAAGAAAACTCTAGAGGTACATGAGTGGTTTGTGAAACAGCCTTTGTCTTTAGTCCTTGAATAAAGTCTTTTTTTCCCTCCAAGCCTCAGTGTCCTCCTTTGTAAAACAAAGAAGACAGATTGAATTACCTCAAAGCTCCTTTAAAGCTGCCATGAAGATTGCCAGTCTATATGGATGGCAAGAGATGATCAAATCACAAGGCAAATCTCTCAGGGCAATCAGGTCTTCCTACACAAGTTTTGATTGTTGGACTGAAGTTATCTCAGGGCATAGATACCTGAGATAAGTGACCATTAGAGACACAGCCATATGCAAGTTCGGCTCTAAATAAATGTGTAAAACAAAAACATGCAGTGGATTCAAACATAGCCTTCACTAGGAAGGTGCTCTGTCAGAAAGCGTTTACTAATCTGACATAGCTGTTTTTCTCCCTAGTAGCTGGGACTACAGGAGCACACCACCACGCCCAGCTAATTCTTGTATTTTTAGTAGAGATGGGGTTTCACCATGTTGGCCAGGACAGTCTCAATTTCTTTTTTTTTTTGAGACGGAGTTTCACTCTTGTTACCCAGGCTGGAGTGCAATGGTGCGATCTCGGCTCACCGCAACCTCCGCCTCCTGGGTTCAGGCAATTCTCCTGCCTCAACCTCCTGAGTAGCTGAGATTACAGGCACACGCCACCATGCCCAGCTAATGTTTTGTATTTTTAGTAGAGACGGGGTTTCACCATGTTGACCAGGATGGTCTCGATCTCTTGACCTCGTGATCCACCCGCCTCGGCCTCCCAAAGTGCTGGGATTACAGGCTTGAGCCACCGCGCCTGGCCCCAGTCTCAATTTCTTGACCATGTGATATACCTGTCTCTGCCTCCTAAAATGCTGGGGTTACAGGCGTGACCTACCATGCCTGGCCTGTTTTGTTTTTACTTCAGTTGAGCACAAGATGAAGGGGCTGGCTTGCATTCAAGGTATAGGGGAATCGTGGACACTTGTAACACTCACAGGTTCACAGAGGGGACCTGACTCGGCCGAGGGGATCCTAGATATTTTGTGCCCTATCTCATGCTGTGAGTTATATGGTCAGTTCCATAATGCTTGTTTTGAAAATGCAAATGTGCGTCTGTGAGTTGACAGAGTAGGGATTTTTTTTTAAATTTTTAATTATAGGCACATAATACATGGGCATATGTATGAATACATGTGATGTTTTGATACAAACATGCAATGTGTAAGGATCAAATTAAGGTAACTGGGGTATCCATCATCTCAAGCGTCTATCATCTCTTTGTGTTAGGAACATTCTAATTCCACTCTTTTAGTTATTTTAGAACATACAATAAGGCTGGGCACGGTGGCTCACACCTAAAATCCCAGCACTTGGGAGGCTCAGGTGGGTGGATCATGAGGTCATGAGATCGAGACCATCCTGGCCAACATGGTGAAATCCCGTCTCTAGTAAAAGCACAAAAATCAGCCAAGCACAGTGGCCTGTGCCTGTAATCCCAGCTACTCAAGAGGCTGAGGCAGGAAAACGGCTTGAATCTAGGAGGGGAAGGTTGCAGTGAGCTAAGATTGTGCCACTGCACTGCAGCCTGGGGACAGAGCAAGACTCTGTCACAAAATAAATAAATAAATAAAATAAAATAAAATAATATACAATAAAATATTAACTATAGTCACCCTACTGTGCTACCAAACATGAGACCTTATTCATCCTGTCAATTGTGTTTTCATACCCATTAACCATCCCCAATCTGTCCCCTCTCCCTGCTACTCATCTCAGCCTCTGGCAACCACCATCCCACTCTATCTCTGTAAGTCCAATAATGAACACTGGCCAGGATATGGAGAGAGGGGAATCCTTGTACACTGCTGTTGAGAATGCAAATAAGTATTACCACTCTGGGGAACAGTATGGAGGTTCCTCGGAAAACTAAAAATAAGACCACCATATGATCCAGCAGTCCCTCTGCTGGGTATCTATCTCAAAGAAAAGACACTCTGTATAAAGAAGGGGCCTGCACCCCCATGTTCACTGCAGCACTGTTTACAACAGCCAAGATAAGGAAGCCACCTCCAAGTTCACTAATGGCAGAATGGATAAAGCTACTGTGGAACCATAGATACAATGGAATATTATTTAGCTACACAAAGAATGAAATCCTGTCACTTGCAATGACATGGGTGGAACTGGAGGGACATTATGTTAAGTGAAATAAGCCAGACACAGAAAGACAAATATCACATGTTCTCACTCATATGTGGGAGCTAAAAAAAGTAGGGAACAATTTGAGCATAATGTGGATTTCACATTTGCTCATGCTCAATTTCATTTTCCAAAAAAAAAAAAAAAAACACCCACTAAGGTTAACAGAGAAAACTCTATCCAGCAAAAATGAGCTACATAAAAATACACAAATACACACACACAAGCACAAGCACACACCTCAAACACTTACCTGCTACCTCAATTCACAGCATGTGTTTTTGAGTCACACCTATCCATGCCTGGTGTTACCACTTACCATCTGGTTTCAGGTAAGTCTCCCTGTCCATTCCATCACAATAACGCACAAGACACAACCCTTCGGACGTGTACTTCCCCAAGCAAACTTGTGATCCTCCTCAAGGTAAAGGGTTACCTCTCCTGTAGTATTCATATATTTCTTAATCATTTAGCGTGTGTAAAACTGTATCTTTTTTAATGTGTCACTGATGACATTTTTCAGTGTGGTGCTTCTAATCCCATTTCCCCCGTAAGTCCCATGGTTTACATTATGTGATTTTTACACAGAGTGGTGATTTTTAGGAACACATATGTTGTGTTATAGCAAAACTGATGGTATACACTCTTGCTAAGAAGAAGGCAACTGGAATTACCCACACCATTTGATTTCATTTCTCTCTCTCTCTCTCTCTCTCTCTCACACACTCATATTAGGTATTTCTCTCTCTCTCTCTCTCTCTCTCTCTCTCTCACTCACTCATATCCGGTGACCCTACCACATTTCAGATTCTTAAAACTGCTCTCTTTGGGGGGCATACAATGAAAAGAGCTGAACAAAAGTCTTGAGGACAGGGATGCAGAGACACTGTCCACTCTCTTGTCATTAGGGAGAATCCCAGCTGTTCTCAAGGCAGCAACACTGATATTAATAGTTGTATTCATCTTTCCAGAAGTATTAGGTAGCCTTATGTTCTCTCACTGTCTTTCAGAATCAAGGTGTTCCCTGAGATAATAGAATCAATTTGGCTTCCTTTCCAATGGGGTCCTTGCAGGAGCTCACCACCAGGAATCTCTAGACATCTCCATTTGTAACTTCCAAATGGTGTCATTTCTAGACCTGGGCATCTCCGTCAACCCCTGCTGTTTGCCCAAGGTCAAAAGCCTTGGATAGCTGGCTGTCGGCGAACATCCAGCTGTAGTTTATGGCTGTGCTCATGAGTGTTTACACAGCTCAGGATATAACTTATGTGCTCTTCTTCTAGTCCTGATAACCTTCAGATAGGTAGCTGTGGCTGAGAGTGTTGGCACAGCAGTGTGTAAATTTGTTGTGCTAGCAAGCATCCCATACAGGTTTAAGAGAAATGTACTGTGAGTCCCCCTAAAGACTGCCTATAAAGTTCTGCTTCTTTGCTGAGTTTCATAGATTGAACTCAACTGCCACCCCCCCATCTCTCCTCAAAAAAGTTTGAAATGCACAGTGCCAGGTGAATATGTAGACAACTTAAATTATCTGCATCAGGTAAGCATTATTTAGTTAATTCAAAATTATTAAAGAGATTAAAGACCTTTTGGTCCAATGTGCTAGAGAAGCAATAAATCTGAATTAGATCTACCATTTTAGTTACTCAGGATTAGACCTTTTGGTGACGTGATCCATTAATCTGCTTCAGATGTATTGATTCATCCTGGAAAGACACAATTTAAACTCAGAAGTCACAAAATGAACTTCCTATTAAGTTTGGGAGACTATGGTCACAGCTCATTTGACTTTTATGAACTAGAAAATGTGATGTAGACCACAATGGCATTCTATTAGGGGAAATCGTGCATTTAACCACGTAGCAAAATACTGTAGTCAATTATGTGAACATACACCTATTTTACACATGGCTGCTTCTCTGACTTTAAATTATTAAAGGTGTGCATTTAGCTTGTTTTAAGGAGTATTTACTCCCAAGTAAGAGATTCGTGATGAAACTTTGTTCAAAAACTAAATGAATATTTTTCATTTATATTAAATATTTTTTTTCAATAAGAAACTGGAATGGAGCATAGAAACTTTTACTATATTTCTTTGCCACAGAAGAGAAAACACGTGATCTATTTGCTTTTCATAAATGAAAAAAATATAAATTCTATCAGAGACATTTAAAAAAAAATGTTCAATCAGAAGCAGGTTTGATATTCATCTGCCAGCCTGGAAAACATAATGATAATGTAAAAAGAAGGGGACGATAGAGAAAAAAAACCTATTTAGAGAAGGTTTCGTTTCTTTTTTCTAGAGTTCATCTTGATGGTATACTGTATAAACATCATTTTCCCTCAATATAATTTTGTTTATATTAGCATTACACTTAAGCCAGGCTATATTAATACTAGACTCATTATTATTCTCTATTTCAGCAAGGGTACACTTTATTTCCAAAAATAATTCAACCCACTTCTAACTCGGCTCAATCATCACCAACTTTTAAATGTTATGCTTGCATCCCCCTTCACCTGCCAAATTCCTAATCATAAAAGTCTATTTAAAAGCATGGAATGTTAGGAATTCTCTAATCCCATCTCTTGTTTTCGGAGGATGAATTAAGTCCTACAGAGGTTACTGACATGCTCAAGGTCACACGGTTCCACAGAGATAACTCATCGCAAAAGCATTCATTGTCCTCTATTTTAACATCTTAAAAAGAGTCTCCCTCTTTATTTTCTTTAACAAGATCTCCCTTGGGCTTCATTCATAAAGGCACAGACAAAACATGTAATATGCTGATGATGTTTAGAGATCACTCCTATCTATGTGTTATTCCCTTGAATGTATCTTGTCATCAGGTCTCCCTGATTCTTTCTTCTTTTTATCTACTCAAATTAGCTTTTCTTTTTCCATGTGCACATTCAATATCCTTGTCTTGGTGCTAACCTCTGAAGGTCTGTCTGAAGCATGATGAAAATCATCCTCATATTCTCACTTGTAAGTGGTAGCTGAATGATGGCAACTCACCTGCCACCCCTCACCCCTCCCCAAAAAGTTTGAAAGGCACAGAGCCAGGTGAATATGCAGACAACTTAAATTATCTGCATCAGGTAAGTATTATTTAGTTAATTTGAAACCATGACATTATTAAAGAGATTAAAGACCTTTTGCTCCAAAGCACTAAAAAGCAATAAATGAAAGCATGTCCTTTGCAGCAACATGGATGGAGCTGGAGGCCATTATCTTTAGCAAACTAATGCAGGAACAGAAAACCAAATACTGCATGTTCTCACTTACAAGTGGGAGCTAAATGATGAAAACTCACGGACACAAAGAAGGGAACAACAGACTGGGGCCTACCTGAGGGTGGAGGATGAGAGGAGGGAGAGGAGCAGACAAAAATAACTATTGGGTACTGAGCTTAATAGCTGGGTGAGGCAATAAACTGAACAAACGCCCATGACATGAGCTGACCTATATAACAAATCTGCACATGTACCTCTGAACCTTAAATAAAAGCTAAAAGAAAGAAACTTATTCTGCATCAAAACAAGTGATCCTGGTCCTCTATTGTGATTATCTCGATTTATCTTTGCAGGAAAGAAAAGGGCCAGGTTGAGTTCAAGAAATACTAGAGAAGTTAGTTGATGAGAACTGACCATTAATTGTGCTCAGATGGGGCAGGGAAAAGGGAACAAGTAAGTCAGTGTTGGCTTGCAGGTCCCCCGCATGGGTAAGCTGAATGCACATGTGATTCACCAAGGTGCAGATCGGGGACGGGGCGGAGAGGTATTGATTTCAGTTTGAGATACAGTGAATGAAGGGTGCCCATGGGATATTCATGTCCAGAGGTCAGCGGAGATATGCATGATAAAATATGAGCCCCAAGCTGAGGAAAAAAAAAAAAAACATTGGGGCTATAAATCTCTGTTTGGGGAGCCACCAAGAGATGGTTGGGGGACACCAGAGGGAGGGTGCAGAAGAAGAAATAAGAGCTATGCGTAGTATCCACATCCTCTGACATGTGTGCATTTAACTGACACTGTTCCAGAATCTCCAAATATAAAGCTTTCTATTTGTCCTTAAATCATTGGCAAGGTATACACTTTTAACTAACGGATTTAACATACAGCCAAGGGCTGTAATTATATATGTTTTTTTCTTTCGTGTTCCACTCTAATACACAGACTGTTGAAAAAAAGCACATAGTAGATGCTTTAAGAATGCTGTTGAATGATGTTACACACCACTTTAGCTACTGGAATCCAGTGCAGGCAGTGGACAGAGATGACCTCGATGCAGAAAATGTAATAAAAGACAGGACGGAGTAGGAAATCAATGTCTCCATTTGTAAAGAGGGAGAAAAAAAAAGATGAACCAGACATTATTAGCATGATATATAAGCACTGCATAGTCCCATTTATATCACTTGTATTAAGGATAAATTGCCTGAATAAATTCTATTATTCTAAGAAATAGCACAAATAACAAGCTGACAGCATCAGGAAAAAAATGAAAATAATAATGTTGATACTGCTGGAATTGCATATTATTTCTCTATTTCCAGTTTCAGGGATCGAGTTGGCAATAATTCACATTTGGGGGTGGGTTTGGCTTTGAAAGTCACAGCTATGTATCCAAATTGAAATATTTTAGAACAGGAAGCTAATTATTTATTGTCAATAAAAGTGCAGATTTATCATCTACTACAACTTACCACACAATGTGTTAAATGTTTTCCACAAATTATTTAAACTACCCACAAAAAAATATGAAAGATAATGTTACCCTGTCAATCTTAGATGATGAAACTGAAGCCCTGTTAGGTTACTCACTCTAAATAACATAGCCAGGAGGCTGACAGATGCAGACACCTGCACACAGCTTCCTCCGGTGAAGGGGTGAAAAAGGAGGAGCTGTGGAATCCTGAATTCAAAGCCCCTGTAGCTTTTTTCCCTTAAATGGCTGAATTAACTCTTGGGAGCCTCAGTTTCTGCATCTGAAAAGGGGGACAATGACGCCTAACTTATAGAACTATTTGAAGCACTAAGTGAGAATGTATGCAAAGCACCGGACCCAGTACCAGGCCCACTGTAAGCACTCAGTACAAGGTAACTAATGGTTCTCACAGCATTTATTTCTATTATGAATGTTACAATCACTCCTAGCCTTTATGATTCCGACTCCAAATCCAGACTTCTGTTTAAATTCCACCCAATCTGTTTCCCAGCATGGCTCTACTTCTTCTCAAGCCCATTTCTCTCTTTCTGGAGATGTGTTAGGACCATGATTCCTCAATCACATAAACTCAGTCAGGCCCTTTAAAGGCTCTTAAATGGGCACTTAAAGGGCTCTTAAAGGCTCTTAAATGACTTAAAATAAGCATACTCTGGCCTCCCTGCCCACCCCAGAACCTCAGAGAGAGCATATATCCATTCTACAGACTTAATGAGCATCTACTAAAGGCCATAAATTTTTAAAAAACCGAAAGATTCAATCTTCATAGAGTAAGTTAAATAGGGTTGGTTTCCTATAAATCTTGAAAATTATTTGTGTCTACTCGTTCATTAATTCTGGTAGTCACTCAGCTATAAAGCACCTGATATACATGACATACCGTGCTAATCACGGAGGACAAACATAAGCAAACACAAACCTCTTGCTCTCAAGGAAAGGCACACCTAATGTAAGGTTGAAAATGGACAGATAAGCAGTATTTACAATTATGCATCTGGATATGCATGTATACTGTATTTATATATATAGTATACATATTATATAACATATATAGTATATATATAATATATATTATATAAAATTATATATATATTACATATCCTTTATATATACTATATATAATATATATTCATATATATTATAGTGTATATACATTATATGCATCTATATACACACACATATGTATATATGCATATATACATATACATGCATATATATACACTATCTCTAGTACATACATATAACATATAATATATATATTACATTATATACTTTATATATACTATATATAGTATATATATACTATGTGCATATATATACACATACATATGTATATATGCATATATACATATACATGCATATATATACACTATCTCTAGTACATACATCTATCATATATATAGATACTATACTATATATATATATACATATATATATACACACACACAAATATTTTATCTCTCTATATAAACTGAATATATGGAGATAGAGTATTTGGAGTGCCCATGAAAGGAACCCTAACCCAGAAAATGAGGCAAAGATCCCTGGCGTTCAGGGAAAGAACGCCTGGAGGAAGGATGCCTCTGAATCAAGAATTAGAAGATAAATAGGTATTTTCAGGTAAAGACAGTAGACGGGTATGCAATGGGTCCAGGGAGAAGCATGTATAAAGTCAGAGAAATGAGTACAGGCTCATTACGTGCAGGGAACTATAGGTAGGCTGGTCTTGAAAATGAGAAACGAGGAGTGTTCCTGACAGCAGAGAGGAACAAGTCACGTTACCAAGCTTGGTCATAATCCTGAAGACACTTAAATGAGGGAAGGGCATGACCAAATTTTTACTTTCATG
The DNA here is from genome assembly GCF_009761245.1 of Sapajus apella. Taxonomy (NCBI): domain Eukaryota; kingdom Metazoa; phylum Chordata; class Mammalia; order Primates; family Cebidae; genus Sapajus; species Sapajus apella. The sequence continues at coordinate 3,270,724 of NW_022437039.1, read as the reverse complement.
CATGAGGAATAAGTGGAAACAGAAGAAATGCCAATTAGAAGGCAGCTGCAGTAGCCTGGGTGAGAGGTGAACTGGTCACAACGAACAGTGAGAATAAAGAAAATGCTGGATTCTGTGCCTCTTCAGGAGGGAATGTAGGACCTGAGGCTGGGGTCGGGGAGCTGCAGAGCCTGAACAACAGGTTTCTAAATGAAGGACCTGAGTGCCATCAATTAGAGAGGATGAGGGAAGGAATGGTTTTAAATGATGACCGGATGTAGAATTCCACTTAGAATGTCGAGATTAGGCAGAGATATCCAAGCGGCAGTTAGTATATGGGAATGAGATTCTGGGCTTCATCAGTTTAGAGGCATGTTGTGAGAATTAGGTCACTCATGAGAAAACACAAGGAAGACCAGAAGGCAGAGATCAGAACCTTGGAGAGCAACTTCGCTTAGGCATGAACACAGGAACATGAGGCAATGCAAAAGGACAGACAAGAACTAGGCAGAGACGTTGGGGAGTTCACCAGGAGGATCCAGGGAGGACAGAGCTTTCAGAAGGAAGGAGGGATGTGCAGTGACAAACCCAGTGGGGAGAGTAAAAGACAAAAAGACCCGAAATACCCAAAGAAATGGTTAGTTTGAACGTGACAATCAAGGTAAAAAATTAGGCTGAGAAATGAAGGCTGAATACAATTCAAAATGTTTAGCCCTTGCTGCACACTCACTGTTGCCCAAGTCACTGAATGTTTCACCTGTTTTATCTTTTTTATTCTTCATTTTTTTAAGTCGCCCCTATCAGCATCTTTGCTTTGCCAATGACAAAACTGAGGTTCCCAGGGATATGTAACCTGCTCTAGGTCACTTATCTAGTAAATGATAATGTCTGTCCACTTCTTGTCTTTCTAGAGTCCATTTCAGGATACCCTTCTCACTGATTTTTTTTTAAATAAAGAATATGAATATTGGGGTTTTGTCAAATTTCTTAACTCCCAGGAGGAGATAATCTGATTGGACAGCCCCAAGCATGTCTCTCCTCAGTCTCATCAGCTGCTGCCAGAAAAGGGATTTTCAATCTGCTATGAGAGTCACCAAAGCCTTGGATAAGGTTTTCCAAAAACAGACAAGGAGATAGGATGAACACATTGTCTCACCAACAGTATTCATTTGCATTGAAATCACTAAATGTATTATAGAGTTGGAGATGAATCTTAAAGAGGTACGTCACAAATTGCTTTAATTATACACTTCTTTGTGGAATGAAGATAAACATTCTCATTATTTCACATCAGATGAATGGGATTTTTTTAGTCTACCAGTTCCAACACATTGAGTTTGGACATTTAAATGAATTTAGATATAGTATATCACCTAAAGAGTTCTTGTCTATTATGAAATATTAGCTTTAGCATTCCATCTTATGAGATGGAGCCCAATAAAGTTGCTTTTTATTAATGATAATAAACAATGTTTACAGAAGTCATTTAGTGCATGAGAACCTGTGCTAAGCACTTCCCATGCATAATCTTACTGAGTCATTCCAACAACATTATGAGGTCAGTATAATTATCATTCCTGATTTATAGATAACCAAACAGACACCGAGGGTCTAGAGCACATATTAAGAGTTACCCAGTAATGACACGGTAGAATCAAGATATCAACTTGGACTTCTACCGCTGTATCTCTGTAGTCTGCATATCAGTTTCTACTATAAATTATAAGATGCTTAATGACCATTCTTATTAAAGCCATCAGTTAATAGACAGGTAAAAGTGTGTTTGAGCTACGCTTGTGTGCATGGGGGTTGGGAGGAAGGAAGGGGAAAATGGAGAAGGAAAGAAGGAGAAATGAGGGAGGAGGAGGGGCTCAAATAAAGATGGTAATAAGAGAGAAAACTAGAACTAAGAATGACATTACTCATCTTATCTGTTGTTTCTCCAGAAGGCAAAATGCCAAGCCCATCTCCACCCACTTGTTATCGAGCTACCAACACCAATCTGATGTGGCATGAGAACAAGCACAGCCCCCTACAGATAATAGGGTAGAATGCCCTCCCAACACCCCAAGACTGGTCCCCAGCGGTGTGCTGGGGAGATCTCACTGTATTAAGTAGCACTGGCCTCTTACAAACTAAATTGCAAAGGGGAAGAAACAGAATTGATAGTAATTGATACAGGGGAGAGAGTGGGAGGAAGCAGGAGGCAGATGCAGCCCATGCTCAGTTCCTCAGTCCTGAAAAATATACCTAAAAGTAACACAAATGTTGTCATTCCATGACCTCCTTCCTCAATATACTAGACGCGGTTCCACCTCGCCTTGTCTCTAGACATATTTACAGAATTCCAAGGCAGACACTAATTTCTTTGTTACTACGTCAGCTTGGCAGTGACATAATTGCAAAGGGATGAGTCACCCATCTCCAAATCATAAGGTTTCTGTTAGGAAATCTAGCGCAAAATTCTGAAAATCAAAAGTCTGGATACCTGCATTCCAAAGAAAGCTCTGTCATGAGCTTCCCTAAGAATTTCGGTAAGTCATAAACACTCTCTGGCATGAGTTTCCAGCTTGTTAAATAAGTCAAAACATCTTAAAAACCACAAATCACCATAAAAGCCAACAGAAACTGCCTTTTGGACCCTGCAAAAAAAAATACAGATTACCCTTGTTTTCTTACCCTTTCTCAATTCTAGCAACTATATTATCTCTCTCTATACGGTGCTAATTTGTTTTCTCTATCCCATAAAGAATACATTCAGGGGTATACATGGCAATTGCAAAGGGGGGCATGGTAAACATCACTTACCATGATAAATATCAATCCCTGTTGCACAGTACTGTGCGCCCAGCCCTAAATTCTCAAGAGTGACTCAAAGTCAAAAATATGGCCTCATTTACCAGTGAAATGAAATGTCATCCCTCCCCCTCCTCTGGCAACAATTCCTGCTATAGGAGAAAACTTGCAAGAGTCAGTTATCATAATCACAGGCACTATGAGAGTCAAGGAAATACATGAAGAATTCATTTATAGCCATTTTCAGGTAAGGCTCTACTTGAAAATACTGCCCAGCCCAAGAGCCAAGTTCACCAGTGGAGGTGACTCTAGTTTAACTCATGCTTGTATCAGATGAAAAAAAACAACAACAAAAAAACCACAGACACATTATTCAATCCAACCAAGCTGTCTGTTTAGAAGATGCTTCAGGACTGATTAATGACAGAAAGCAGAGAGGAACCACACAGGTCTTGGCTGTTAAGGTCAAATGCACAAGCAGACAGAATCGGGAAAGGCTGGGAGGCTGCCCGATCTGGATTTAGACTGCCGGCCTCAAGTTTTGGCTGGAGCCCCCCCGCGTGTTGTCATTCACTCTCACTTGCAGTCACACCACACACAAGATGGAGAGGCATATGGTGCATTTCTCCCAGCTCGGTTTAAATGTGGGCTCTAATTTAAGCTTTAAACCTTTTAGAATTCTTTGCCAGCAAGATAAAATATATAAGCCATGATATTCTGAACACCATATTTTGCTGCAATATGCCTTAGAGCACGTGGTTCAATAATTTTAAGGGTGGGACCAACAGCAACTAAGTCAAGTGGCATCTCTGAGAGGGGAAATTGGTGGGTGTGTGTTCCCCAAAAGCAAAATGTTAGGCAAATAACAATAGTACCATCGCCCATGTATCAAGGGCTAACATGTCACAGGCAGTGCTGACAGATTTCAGTCGATTTTTCTCATTTCAGCTTCATAACAATCCTCTTGAGTAAGTCCTTTTATTATACCAATTTTCTGAAATAAGCAACCCAGGATGAGAAAATTAAATAGTTCATCCCATTCCAGCTTGCCCAGTCTGTTGCCGAAAGCCAGGATTCAAATATAGGCAACAGGACTTCAGATGTTACATACCTAACACTACACAATTCTGTCAATACTACATATAGAACAATGACTATAGGACACAGCCTAACATTACTCCTTAGTGTTGGTTTGGGTATAATAACTTTGAAGTCAACATCTCAAACAAGACACGAAGCCAAAATGGACTCATTCAAATAACTGCCCTTCCTTCGTTCATTTATTTAAACACTTATTGAACATCTACAGAATTTGAAGCACAGGAGTATGCACTAAGGATTTCACAAATAGTATTTCAGTTTGAGGGTACAAAGAAAAAAAGCAGTCCTATGTACTAGACTTGTGACAGCTTCTACTTCCTACTTTGAGCAAAAGATAATAAGAGCACACTCAAATTCATATATATACAAACATATATACGTTCACAAAATGATTATTTCTTTCCCTGAAACTTAAATCTAAGCCCTCAAACTATGAAACGACTACAAGAAAACACTGGGGAAAACCTCCAGGATGTTGGTCTGGGCGCAAATTTTCTTGAGCAATACCCCTCAAGCACAGTCAAACAAAGAAAACATGGACAACTGGGATCACAACAAGTTAAAAAGCTTCTGCACAGCAAAGGATACACTCAACAAAGTGAGGACAGAACCCACCCAATGGGAGAAAATATACATGGAACAATTTTTTTTAAAAAAAAAAAACATCATATCTCACTTGTTTAGTGGAATGTATGAATTGCAGGAGTGAGAGTTTTCTAACCTCAACCACAGCTGGAGAGAGATAACAGGTGAATTAAGCCTCCAAGTAAATGCAACCACCAGCTGCCTCTTGTAGCTACTTCTAATAGCATCAAGTGATGTGTTAAAATGGACTCACTAAAATAACTGCCATTCATTCATTCCTTTATTTAAACACTTACTGAACATCTACAGAATTTGAAGCACAGGACCATGCACTAAGGACTTCACAGAGAGTATTTCATTTTGAGAGCACACGGAAAAAAAAACAGTCCTATGTACTAGACTTGTTACAGCTTCTACTTCCTTTCTACTTTGAGCAAAACATAATAAAAGTGAACACTCGAATTTAGACATATACAAACAACGAGAGCAGATGGGACAGCCACATCCCTGTGGTTAGAGCACTCCCACACCTAGGCTGTCTCCCAAACCTTCGGCAAGCTAACCAATGCACATAACCCTTCTGAAAGGGCTAAACAGCAATTAGCCCCAGTATCCCAACAGTTCACTGTCACTGTTGCAGCAAGCGACTCTGCATTAACAGCTGAGGAGTTTATGCTGAGCTGGCAGAAAGAGACACCTGTGAACCAGGGCACAAGAAACTTCTGAATGCACTCCAGGAATGGCACACGGTGTCTCGATGTGGACTCCAGGGCTGCCTTTTCAGTCCCTTGATAAGCTCTGTGTATCTCCCTGTGCCATCAGCTTCGTCCTCAATGCTTGCTATGTTTGATGTCACAACATTTGCTATGAAAGCATGCATTGTAATATCCATGTGACAGCTGCCGGTAAGCAAAAGAATTGCAGGACAACAGATGGAAAATGGAAACATTTGGTGGTTTAGAATGGCACAGGTAGTTTTCAGAGGTCATCCGAAACCACAAAGAACGTGGGAGACTTAGCATCTGTGCCAAGGCTCATAGTGGGTTAGATAAATAAACATGTTCAAATATTTCTGAATTGACTAGCTTTGTCTTAAACTGTGCTTGGGGTCTTATTTGGTGCTGAAAAATTCCTCTCAGCCTCTCTTCTTACAGATCTCTTAATAAAAGAAAAGCAAACTGGTCTTCTAGTCCACTACTATTTTTGGCAATGCAAAACTGACACGTCTGGCAGAAAATGAACTGTATGTGCTTCAAAGTATCAGCGTTACGAAGGTTTGCCACTTTTTGATTTGCATTCAAAGATGACACTGATACACGTGCCCATTTTCTGGGTTCCATTTTTTTTCCCCTCCACTTCATTCAGTGTAGTCTCAGTACTTCCAAGATTTCTTCATTCACAGTTTTATACTTTTTAATTCAATTCCTGAAGTTGATAGCTCTCTTGGAAACAAGGAGTTAGCAGAAAATATAAGCAGAAACAAAACATATTGATTGTTATTTTGTTTTCCTCAGAGCTGAAGGTTTCTGGTATCATACACCTCTTCGCTTTGTCTGAAATACACAACAACAGCAGAGAAGGGTTGCCAGCCAGGTTTATAAAACCTGTATTTTGTGTTTAGCCTTTTTTGGGGGGCTAAAACAAAATCAATAACAGGGGATAAATTTCTTCTCAAACCTCTAACTGTTTCTTGGTCTTTTGGAGAAAAAAACTTTTTTTTTCTCATGGTGAAAATTAGAAAAAGTAGAAGGAAGCATGTAAATAAATCGCCTTGAAGTAACCACTTGTTAATGTGTGGGTAGACATAAACTGTTGACCCTCAGATGACACCAGTTTGAACTGAACAGGTTTATTTAAACATGGATTTTTTCTCCAGCTGAGTGTAAATGGAAGATACAGTCTTCACGGGATGCAACACTTACAAACACAGAGGGTCAACTTTTTATATACATGGATTCCACAGAGCCAGAATTTTGGCATTAGTGGGGGTCCTCTGTGGATACCAAGGAATGCGGGTATACACATATACATACACATAAGCACATTTGTGTTAAAATATTTTTTATGAGGCTGGGCGCTGTGGCTCATACCTGTAATCCCAGCACTTTGGGAGGCCAAGGCAGGTGGGTGGTGAGGTCAGGAGTTCAAGACCAGCCTGGCCAACATGGTAAAACCCCATTTCTACTAAAACTACAAAATTTAGCTGGACATCGTGGCAGGTGCCTGTAATCTCAGCTACTCTGGAGGCTGAGGCAGGAGAATCACTTGAACCTGGGAGGACAAGGTTGCAGTGAACTGAGATCACGCCACTGCAGCGTAGTCTGGCTGACAAAGCAAGACTCCATCTCAAAAAAAAAAAAAAAAAAAAAGATTTTTTTATGGCAAAATAAGAATAGTTCAGATTAAATACACCCAGATGCATGTACACACATACGCACATACGCATGCACATGTACAAAACGGTTAACGCTGGTAACATTCATACCAGAGCCACAGAAGAATGCTGACTTTGGGCATCTGGCAAATGTTAACATTATCCTAGCCTGGCCTTCCCTCTCCCACTCTCTAGTTTCCGCTTTGCCATCATATCGAAGCAGTTACCAAGCAAGGTACATTTTTCCTCCTAAATTTTGATTAAACCCACCTACTTGCTCAGTACCCACCGGCACCCCTATACCCTGATCTCCAACCTGGATTAATATGGAAACCTCCTAACTGATGTCCTTGGTTCCAGCTGGGTCTTCTCCGATCTGTTTTCCAGAGACACTTTATACAATGCTTGGGAGAGACAGTTATCCCTTTGATTACAGTAATTCTCAAATTCTCCATCAGTAGAAAAGCTTCCCAATCTTTCACCCCTTTTATCTCTGACCTGACCCTTCCTCCAGTTTCTCAGGCTGGTCGCTTCTGGGGGTGTGGTGTATGCTATCACCTTAACTTCAAATACCATCCCCTCACTCCTTCTCTCAGGGCTTATATCAAAGCATCTCTCTGTGAAAACACCTACTCTTATCCCAACATACTTCCCTAGAACGCAGAATGCCTTCCATGACCTGTTATAGGTCATCTAATGGCATCCTATTTCCCCCACGAAGCATCAGGACTTTGTATGATATGGCCAAGTGTGACAATAACTTCCTAATTGTAAATCTATGATAAAGGTGTCTCTCTGACATAGTGCTGCATCCTCTCTACTGGTCCATAATTGATCCTCCAAAACATGCCAAATGGATATCAAATCACTACACTTCAACTGTATCACTGACTAGGTACACAGATAAATGTGTCCAAATAAATAGATCAATGGAGTTTCAAAAACACCCCATAACTTGTCAGGATCTTGAACCATGAAAGTATTGAGTGAAGATCAGATTTCTCCCAGCTCAGGGGCCTTTGTTCACCAGTGTGACCCTACATTCTCTGCATATTCTGCTATGATCAATATGGCGCACGTGGAAGACTGATCTCTTCTTCTCTCTTTCACTCCCCAATGGCACCAATGTTACCATATTCACTGCTCCCCTCCTGGAGGCAAGGCCAACATCATCTCCAGACATGCCCATTGCTAAGGAGCTTCCATGTTGTTTCCTGACTTCAGTCTTTCCTCACAATAACCCACAATCCATCCACATACAGCCAACGGCATGGTCCACACCAAACCCCACTCTCGGCATCTCTACTTTCAACATGAATCTAGAGGCAATGTCCAGTTCTTTTCCTCCACCTCACACTCCTCCCCACCCCTCTCCTTACTATACCCACTCTGCATTCTCAGTTATGTCTTTCTGCAGTCTCCTCCTTAACCAAAAAGTATCTTTACAGAGCCTTACAAACAATGCCTCCATTTTTGTGCCCACACCTCTGCATGGAATATTCCCCATATGCAGATGACCCTCTCTATTTATCTTTGCCAATTCATATGTTCTCCTTCTTCAAACTCACACCAAATTCACTTGTAAAGAAAAACTATCGGCTGGAACCACACTCCAACCCGGAGTCACCAGTTACGTTTTTCATAATGAATCCATCTATAAATGAGTAAATTTTAGACTGACGATGACCCCTGAGTTATAAAAAGCACTTCACCACATTTGAGTTTTTGGCATGGTTCTGTTCTGTTTACAAGATCTCCGCAAAAATGAATGCATATAAAGACAAGATTGTGTCAGAAAAAATATTATTCAAGTCCTCTGGATGATCCTCCTCCTTCCATTGCAAGAAGCATGCACCAGTAGAGAATAGAGAAGTAATAATCTCACCATAGCACAAAATTGACTGTAAGTCACAGCTACTTAGGTAAGAAAGAAGACGTGGGTCTGCCTGTCCTCAGCTCTAAGGAGGGTAACACACCCTGTCATCATGCTCTGAAGGGTTCCTGTCTTCCCTCTTCTGTAGGATGTCAAGAAAAGAAGACCCGACTCTTCTCCTGTCTCCTGCTCTCATGCTCATCAACCATGTCATTAACGCAGAGTTAAAAAAAAATTAACGATTTATATGAAATTATAGTGTTTTAAGGAACAAGCCCACAGTCTTTCTCCAAGTTTTATTTCTTTTAAGAAAACAGACATTAACCATTTAGACCCACAAATGTATAGGGGTGAAATATTATATTCTATTTAGCTATGAGGAATTTTTAAGATGCTCTGTGTATATCAGTACTTAAACCCACACTGATCACCTTTCAAGACCTTGTCTGCAAACGTGATTTCATCGTGAACAAGGATGTAGTGAAAAGAGACAGGTTGCTTATAGGAGAGGAAAGCAAGGCTCTCGTTTGAGCTCTGTTATTGAATACTCAAGTGGCCTTAACCTCTCTGAACTTCAGTTTCTTCATCACAAAATGGAGATAATCAGCTTATTGTCGGTACTGAACGCCTTGAAACAGGATAAGATCACCTCGAGGGTGGGTAGGAGGGAAGCCTTGTTGGAATGAATTCAAGAGAGAATGGAAGGAGAAAAAAAAAATTATAGCAAATATAGACAAGTTTTATTTCAGAGTTTTGTAAAGGAAATAAGAGAAAGAGAGTGACAGATGGAGAGGAAGTAGAGTCACAGGATAATTTTTTTAAATGTTGAATATATTATAGCCTGTGCACATGGTGATGGGTGTGAGCTTGTCCTGTCGAAAGGTGTCGAATGCCATCCATAAGAAGAAAAGTCCTAAATCTGTATCTCCGCATCAAACCTTTCTTGTTCTACAGATGCACAGAGCTGACTATCTCTTTGACATCTCTCCTTGGAAATCCAACGGGTACCTCATGCCGAATTCACCCAAACATAAACTTGCAATTCCCCTCCTTTCTTCTCTCTCTCTTTCCCTCTCTCCCTCCCTCAACAGCTACCCCTCTTGCAATCTACCTTAGAATTAGCACTTCCATTTTCTGAATGCTCAAGCTTAAATTCTTGTAGTAGGCCAGGCATGGTGGCTTGCACCTGTAATCTCAGCACTTCGAAAACCCAAGGCAGGTGGATCATGAGGTCAAGAGATCGAGATCATCCTGGCCAACATGGTGAAACCCCGTCTCTACTAAAAATACAAATTTAGATGGGCATGGTGGCACATGCTTGTAGTTCCAGCTTCTTGGGAGGCTGAGGCAGGAGAGCTGCTTGAACCCAGGAGGTGGAGGTTGCAGTGAGCTGAGACTGTACCACTGCACTCCAGCCTGGCAACAGAGTGAAACTCCATCTCAAAAAAAAAAAAAAAAAATCCTGTAGTAACCACTGACTCCTCTCTTTTGCATGTCCCACATTTTAGAAATATATCCAAACTCTGACCACTTCTCATACCTGCAAGTTCTGGTCCATTCACCATGACCTCTCACCTCTGTGACTGTAACATCTGTTTCTGCCATGCTGGATTCCCTGGTTCCACCTCACCCAACACCTATTCCGCACCCAACAGCCAGGGCAGTTCTTTTAAATGGGCATCATGTCATGTTGCTCATCTGCTCAACATCTTCTGACATGGTTTGGCTGCATCCCCACCCAAAGCTCAACTTGAACTGTAGCTCCCATCATTCTCACATGTTGTGGGAGAAACCTGGTGGGAGGTAACTGAATCATGGGGGCGATTTCCACCATACTATTCTCATGGTAGTAAATAACGCTCATGAGATGTGATGGTTTTGTAAGGTGAAATCCCTTTCCCTTGGCTCTTATTCGCTCTCCTGCCTGCTGCCATGTAAGACGTGCCTTTTGCCTTCTGCCATGATGGTGAGGCCTCCCCAGCCAAGTGGAAGTGTGAAATCCATTAAACATCTTTTTTCTTTGTAAATTACCCAGTCTCGGGAATGTCTTTATCAGCAGTGTAAAAATGGACGAATACATCCTCCAGTGGCTTCCTTTACTGCTCAAATCTAAATCCCAGGTCCATACTAAGAAAATGTATTCTCTTCCCGGGTCCACAAGGGGGCGTAGTTTCAAAGGCAAGAACTTTCTAGCACCACACCTCCCACGGCCTCCCAGCAAAGTCACCTCTCCATCTGGGATCTTAAAGGTCTCTCTTTAAACTTTCATGCTCACGGGAAAGAATCAAAGATCAATCACTCCAGCAGATGTCTGAAGGAATTCCTTTCATAGGCCCAGAAAACCTGAAGGGTGGGAATTCCTCCAAGGTTGAAAGTCCCAGTCTCTCTCATCCGGGTGGACTCTATATCTGGATCCTCTTCCACGATCTCGTGGAAGCTTCTCTCTCTTATCTTTTTCTTTCCCCTTTTTCTCTTTCTCTGGCTAAATAAATCACTTTCTTCAAAACGCTTTGGGGTCCAATTTTTACTTGTGAGCGCACTGTGCCCAGTGTGGTCCCCTTTCCCATTCTTGGGTGAGAGAACAAGGACCCAGAAGAACATCCTCCCTGGGGGAGCTGAGCCTCCCCCGCTCCCCAAAACCTGGTCACAGTACCATGACCTTCAAAGCCCTACATGTTCCAGTCCTCCAAGCTCCTACCCCAGCTAACACTGTTGATGTGGTATGACTCTTGTCTCTTCTTCACCCCCACCCCAGGCTCCAGACACATTAACCTCCTCGCTATGGATATTACAAGAAATCTGCAGCTAGTCATCTTTACACTGGCTGTTCCTTCTTTCTGGTCCTCTAGACATCCATGTCAATCTCTGCCTCACTACCTCCAGGTTTTTGCACAAATGTCACATAACAGAGATGTATTTCCAGATCCCTCTCTCATATATAACAACATCCCTTACCCAACTGATTATATCCTATTCTCCTTACCTCTATTGTTCTTCTTCACGGTGATTAATACTAGTGTGTGTGTGTGTGTGTGTGTGTGTGTGTGTGTGTGTGTGTGTGTAGTTTTATTTCTTTTTTTTTAATTGTACTTTAGGTTCTGGGGTACATGTGAAGAACATGCAGGATTGTTGCATAGGTACATACATGGCAATGTGGTTTGCTGTCTCCATCCCTATCACCTATATCTGGCATTTCTCATGTTATCCCTCCCCAACTCCCTACCCACCTCTGTCCCTCCCCTAATCCACCCCAACAGACCCCAGTGTGTGATGCTCCCCTCCCTGTGTCCATGTGTTCTCTTTGTTCAACACCTGCCTATGAGTGAGGACATGCAGTGTTTGATTTTCTGTTCTTGTGCCAGTTTGCTGAGAATGATGGTTTCCAGATTCATCCATGTCCCTACAAAGGACACGAACTCATCGTTTTTTATGGCTGCATAGTATTCGATGGTGTACATGTGCCACATTTTCCTTGTCCAGTCTATCATCATTGGGCATTTGGGTTGGTTCCAGGTATTTGCTATTGTAAACAGTGCCACTATGAACATATGTGTGCCTATGTCTTTCTAATGGAATGATTTAAAATTTTTTGGTATATACCCAGTAATGGGATTGCTAGGTCAAACGGAATTTCTATTTCTAGGTCCTTGAGGAATCGCCACACTGTCTTCCACAAAGGTTGAACTAGTTTACACTCCCAACAACAGTGTAAAAGTGTTCCTATTTCTACAAATCTTTTCCAGCATCTGTTGTCTCCATATTTTTTAATGATCGCCATTCTAACTGGCATAAGATGGTATCTCAATGTGGTTTTGATTTGCATTTCTCTAATGACTAATGATGATGAGCATTTTTTCATATGTTTGTTGGCATCATATATGTCTTCTTTTGAAAAGAGTCTGTTCATATCCTTGTCACTTTTGGTGGCTTTGTTTTTTCCTTGTAAATGTGTTTTAGTTCTTTTTAGATTCTGGATATTAGCCCTTTGTCAGATTGGTAAATTTCAAAATTTTTTTTCCCATGTTTGTGGTTGCGGTTTCACTCTAATGATTGCTTCTTTTGCTGTATAGAAGCTCTGGAGTTTAACTAGGTCACATTTGTCTATTTTGGCTTTTGTTGCCAATGTTTTGTTGTTTTAATCATGAAGTCCTTGCCTACGCCTATGTCCTAAATGGTTTTGCCTAGGTTTTCTTCTAGGGTTTTTATGGTGTTAGGTCTTATGTTTAAGTCTTTAATCCATCTGGAGTTAATTTTAGTGTAAGATGTCAGGAAGGGTCCAGTTTCTGCTTTCTGCTCATGGCTAGCCAGTTTTCCCAACACCATTTATTAAACAGGGAATCCTTTCCCCATTGCTTGTTTTTGTCAGGTTTGTCAAAGAGCAGATGGTTGTAGATGTGTGGCATTGCCTCCAAGGTATCTGTTCTGTTCCACTGGTCTCTCTCTTTTGGTACCAGTACCATGCTGTTTTGATTATGGTAGCCTGGTAGTATAGTTTAAAGTCAGGTAGCATGATGCCTCTGGCTTTGTTCTTTTTGCTTAGAATTGTCTTGGCTATGTGGACTCTCTTTTGGTTCCATATGAAGTTTAAGGTGGTTTTTTCCAGTTCTGTGAAGAAGGTCATTGGTAGCTTGATGGGGATTGCATTGAATCTGTAAATTACTTTGGGCAGTATGGCCATTTTCATGATATTGATTCTTCCTAACCATGAGTGCGGAATGTTTCTCCATTTCCTTGTGTCCTCTCTTATTTCCTTGAGTAGTGGTTTGTAGTTCTCCTTGAAGAGGTCCTTTACATCCTTTGTTGTTTGCATTCCTAGGTATTTTATTCTATTTGTAGCAATTGTGAATGGCAGTTCGTTCTTGATTTGGCTCTCTTTAAGGCTGTTATTGGTGTATAGGAATGCTTGTGAGTTCTGCACATTGATTTTGTATCCTGAGACTTTGCTGAAGTTGCTTATCAGTTTCAGGAGATTTGGGGTTGAGATGATAGGGTCTTCTCAATACACAATCATGTCATCTGCAAATGGAAACAATTTGACTTCCTCTTTTCCTAATTGCATACCCTTTATTTATTTATTTTTTTCTTGCCTGATTGCTCTGGCTAGAATTTCCAATATTATACTGAATAGGAGTGGTGAGAGAGGGCATCCTTCTCTAGTGCCAATTTCAAAGGGAATGCTTCCAGTTTTTGCCCATTCAGTATGATATTGGCTGTAGGCTTGTCATAAACAGCTTTTGTTATTTTGAGATATATTCCTTTGATACCTAGTTTGTTGAGAGTTTTTAGCATAAAGCGCTGTTGAATTTTGTCAAAGGGCTTCTCTGCATCTATTGAGATAATCATGTGGTTTTTATCTTTGGTTCTGTTTATGTGGTGAACTACGTTTATAGACTTGCGTATGTTGAACCAGCCTTGCATCCCCGGGATGAAGCCTACTTGATCATGGTGGATAAGCTTTTTGATGTTCTGTTTGCAATCAGTTTGCCAGTATTTTATTGAAGATTTTTGCATCTAGGTTCATCATGGATATTGGCCTGAAATTTTCTTTTCTTGTTGAGTCTCTGCTGGGTTTTGGTATCACGATGATGTTGGTCTCATAAAATGATTTGGAAAGGATTCCCTCTTTTTGGATTATCTGGAATAGTTTCAGAAGGAATGGTACCAGCTCCTCTTTGTACGTCTGGTAGAATTCAGCTGTGAACTCGTCTGGACCTGTACTTTTCTTGGTTTGTAGGCTATTAATTGCTGCCTCAACTTCAACCCTTGTTATTGGTCTGTTCAATGTTTCAACATCTTCCTGGTTTAGGCTAGGGAGGGGTGCAAGTGTCCAGGAATTTATCCACTTCTTCCAGGTTTACTGATGTATGTGCATAAAACTGTTTGTAGTAATCTCTGATTGTAGTTTGTATTTCTGTAGAGTCAGTGGTGATATCTCCTTTATCGTTTTTTATTGCATCTATTTGATTCTTCTCCTTTTTCTTTTTTATTAATCTGGCTAGCAATCTATTTTGTTGATTTTTTCAAAAAACCAGCTCCTGGATTTATTGATTTTTTGAAGGATTTTTTGTGCCTCTATCTCCTTCAGTTCTGCTCTGATCTTAGTTATTTCTTGTATTCTGCTAGCTTTTGAGTTTTTTTTTATCTTGCTCCTCCAGCTCTTTCAATTTTGTCAACAGGGTGCCGATTTTAGATCTTTCCTCACTTCTCTAGTGAGCATTTATTGCTATAAATTTTCCTCTAGGCACTGCTTTAAGTGTGTCCCAGAGATTCTGGTATGTTGTGTCTTCATTCTCATTGGTTTCAAAGAACATATTTATTTCTGCCTTCATTTCATTGTTTATCCAGTCAACATTCAGGAACCAGTTGTTCCGTTCCCATGAAGTTGTGTGGTTCTGAGTTAGTTTCTTAATTCTGAGTTTTAATTTGATTTCCCTGTGGTCTGAGAGACTGTTTGTTGTGATTTCTGTTCTTTTGCATTTGCTGAGGAGTGATTTACTTCCTATTATGTGGTCAGTTTTAGAGTAGGTGCCATGCAATGCTGAGAAGAATGTATATTCTGTGGATTTGGGTTGAAGAGTTCTGTAAATATCTATTAGGTCTGCTTGGTCCAGATCTGAGTTCAAGTCCTGGATATACTTGTTAATTTTCTGTCTCGTTGATCTGTCTAATATTGACAGTGGAGTGTTAACGTCTCCTGTTATTATTGTGTGGGAGTCTAAGTCTCTTTGTAGGTCATTAACAACTTGTTTTATACACCTGGGTGCTCCTGTATTGGGTGCGTATATATTTAGGATCATTAGTTCTTCCTGATGCATTGATCCTTTTACCATTATGTAATGCCCTTCTTTGTCTCTTTTGATCTTTCTTGGTTTAAAGTCCATTTTATCAGAGACTAGGATTGCAACTCCTGCTTTTTTTTTTTTTCTCTCCATTTGCTTGGTAAATCTTCCTCCATTCCTTTATTTTGAGCCTATGTGTGTCCTTGCATGTGAGATGGGTTTCCTGGATACAGCACACAGATGAGTTTTGACTTTTTATCCAATTTGCCAGTCTATGTCTTTTGACTGGGACATTCAATCCATTTACATTTAAGGTTAATATTGTTATGTGTCAATTTAATCCTGCCATTTTGATGCTAGCTGGTTGTTTTGCCCATTAGTTGATGCAGTTTCTTCATGGTGTCAATGCTCTTTACCATTTCGTACGTTTTTGGAGTGGCTGGTACTGGTTGTTCCTTTCCTTGTTTAGTGCTTCCTTCAGGAGCTCTTGTAAGGCAGGCATGGTGGTGACAAAATCTCTCAGCAATTGCTTGTTTGTAAAGGATTTTCTTTCTCTTTGACTTATGAATCTTAGTATGGCTAGATATGAAATTATAGGTTGAAACTTCTTTTCTTTAAGGATGTTGAATATCGGCCCCCACTCTCTTCTGGCTTGTAGGTTTTCTGCTGAGAGATCTGCTGTGAGTCTGATGGGCTTCTCTCTGTGGGTAACCTGAGCTTTCTCTCTGGCTGTCCTTAGCATTTTTTCCTTCATTTCAACCCTGGTGAATCTGATGATTATGTGCCTTGGGGTTGCTCTTCTTGAGGAATATCTTTGTGGTGTTCTCTGTATTTCCTGGACTTGAATATTGGCCTGCCTTGCTAGCTTGGGGAAGTTCTCCTGGATAATACCCTGAAGAGTGTTTTCCAGCTGGGATTCATTCTCTCCATCATATTCAGGTACACCTATCAAATGTAGATTAGGTCTTTTCACATAATCTCATATTTCTTGGTGGATTTGTTCATTTCTTTTCACTCTTTTTTCTCTATTCTTGCCTTCTCATTTCATTGAGTTGAAATAAAATGAGAATCTCTCATTTCCTTACTTCTGCTTGGTCAGTTTGGCTACTGAAACTTGTGTATGCTTCTCGTGCTATGTTTTTCAGCTCCATCAAGTAATTTATATTCTTCTCTAATCTGTTTATTCTAGTTAGCATCTCTTCTAACCTCATCTAACCTTTTTTCTAGGTTCTTAGTTTCTTTGCATTGGGTTAGCACATGTTCTTTTAGCTCTGAGAAGTTTGTTATTACCCACTTCTGAAGCCTGTTCTGTCAATTCATCAGATTCATTCTCCATCCATCTTTGATCCCTAGCTGGTGAGGAGTTAAGATCGCTTGGAGGAGGAGAGGTATTCTAGTTTTTGGTGTTTTCATCCTTTTCGTGCTGGTTTCTTTCATCTTAGTGGCTCTATCTACCAGTGGTCTTTGTAATTAGTGACTTTCAGATGGGGTCTCTGAGTGGACGTCCTTTTTGTTGATGTTGAAGCTATTTCTTTCTGCTTCTTAGTTTTCCTTCTAACAGTCAGGCTCCTCTGCTGCAGGACTGCTGGAGGTCCACTCCAGACCTCTCTTGCTTAGGGATCACCTGTGGGGGCTTCAGAACAGCAAGGGTTGCTGCCAGTTTGCTCCTCTGCTATCCTTGTCCCAGAGGGTACCCACCAGATGTCAGCCTGAGCTCTCCTTTATGAGGTGTCTCTTTGAGTATATAGGGGTCAGTTAGTTGCTTGAGGAGACAATCTGTCCCTTATAGGAGTTCAAGGGCTGTACTGGGAGCTCCGTTGTTCCATGCAGAGCTGCTGGGCAGGTACGTTTAAGTAAGCTGCAGGTGAACTCATAACTGCCTCCTTTCCCAGGTGCTCTGTCCTAGGAAAGTTGACTTTATAAGTTCCTGTCATGATGCTGCCTTTTTTCATAGACGCCCTGACCTGCACGAAGTAGTCTAGTCACAGTCTGCCAGCAGAGGTGTTGCTGAGCTGCCCCAGGCTCTGCCCAGCTGCTGTGTGAGCTGCCTCAATAGTGGCAGACTGCCTTGGTTGTGGGGGACGCACTTCCCCCCACTGAGCTGGACCGTCCTGGGTCCAGCTGTGCTTGCTGAAAAACTGTCAATCCAGAGTGTTTCAGATTGCTTGTTTTGTGGGGGTGGTACCTGCCAGGCCAGATCGCCTGGCTCCCTGTCCCAGCCCCCTCCCTTTCAGTTGAATGGGCAGCTCTGTCTCCCAGGCGTTCCAGGTGACAATCTAAACAGCTGCCCAGACTTGTGTGAGTTTCTGTGTGCTGACCGAGCTGAAACTGCCGCGCTGAAAACTCATGGCACTTTTCGGCCTGGGAATCTCCTGGTCTGTGGATAGTGAAAACTTGTTTGGAAATGTGGTGAGCACTCACCCTCTGCACTGTTCTCATTTGGAACTGCACCCTGGAGCTGTTCCTATTTGGCCATCCGATTAATACTATTTAAACATATGTCATCGTTTTTATTACAAACATTATAACCTCACAGGCCACTCAACACAGAAGAACATAAGTTTCTTGAGAGAAAGATTTTTCTTCATGCTATATATTTAGTTTTTAAAAGACTGCCTGGAACTTAGTAAACACTCAAAAATATTTGCCAATGAATTAATATATATAATCTGACATTTCTGGGTTTCTTTTCATCCTTCACCCCATGCTAATAAATTAGTATAAACATATTTCAATGAAATATTACATTACAAAGCTAATAAAACTACATTAACAGGTTCATTCAACTCTTTTTTAGAATGTAGTCTATTCTTCACAAGCTAAATATTTCCATTAAAAAGAATTACGTAAAAATAGTACTTTACTATATTCACATACTTTTCAGTAAGAGCATAAAGGATATAAGTAAGAGGTACGCTATTTAACTGCAGCCTCTCCTAAATGTCCACAGGTGGTTAAAATATGCAATTTAATCAGCGTTTGCTGCAAAAAAATATTTTAAAGCATATTTAAAATCACACTGTTTTATATAGCTTAAAATGAGTTGAAACAACTTACATTTATGGGTAAGTAAATAGTAACCATATGTGAGAAATGGGTAAGTAAATATTAGATAAATTCAATACAAAGTTACACAGCAATCAAAATAGTAATTAGAATAAGAATGTAGATATATGAAGAATATTTGCATGTTGGGAAACAGGATAAGAAACAAGTGCCTATTAGCTATTTGAGTATATAAACATACATCTGTAAAGAAAGCATGCATACATTAAACATAATCTGAAACTGATGGAATTCTGAACGATTTTTTTTGCTAAAGTGACTTTGATATGTAGTATTATTTACGTCAATTAAGAAGTGCCATTTTATGAAAGTGAGGGAGAATACAGTAAACTGGCAGGAAAAAACTAACTTAGAAGCCAATAAATATTTGCAGTTTCCAATCTTCCAATAACTTACTTAAAACAACACATCTTAAGTTTTCACTATTTTTCTGTCCCAATTTTCTTTTCCAGAGAATAAGGTTAATAATCTGATGGGCTCTCCAAAGAATAAGAGTGGCAAACAGAATAGACCATATTCATCAAATGTTTGCTTTTGTATTTTTCCTGGGCACACAGAAATACTACATTTCCTGGTCTTGCTTTTATTTTAATGGGACCATGTGACTGAGCTCTGGCTATTATGATCAAAAATGATATAAAACACTTTCTGGAAACATCCCACATAATTGCCAATGATCTCTACACCCCCTATCTATGGAAACTGAGCCAAAATGCTGCAAGATGATATTACCACAGTTGGAAGGAGCCTACAACCAGAGACAGACCCCATTCACATCACAACATGATGAAAGGAAGAAATATATCTTAATTATGTGGAATCACTGAGATTTTGTGGGTTAACTGCATGCACGTGGTGTTGTCCATACTGACTAATAGCATAAGAGGTTCTTAACCTTTAGAACCACAGTGCTATGGGTGAAGATTGAGGAAAATCCCAACTGGTTTCAAGTAAGACCTCTAATGTAAACATGTAGGGGCCCCCTCTCCCTCTTCCCCACCACAGGAATAGACTATGGTTATTGTTTTCAAACAAGTTTTCCCAATGTGTTGTGTTCTTTTGTCGATAACAGGATGCAAGTTCACAGGACAAATGTTTGGAACTACTAGCTGTGGCTGAATGAGGAAGTCAGACACTCCTCTCTGCAAACAGCAGTAATATGTGTGGCCAAAACTGACCCCCAACATTTCAGCACTGTAAAAATTAACCAAAGAACTCCAATAATGTGACAAGTATTCAACAAAAATCGAATGGACTTCAGGCAAGAACAGTGGGACTCTTTGGTGTTCTAGCTGAGGGCTTCATCCCTAGTTAACACTAAGGCTCTGGGTGGGTGGGGCAAGTTATGATACTGGCAGCTGAACTGCCATGGTCCAAAAGGGGCTCATGTGATTTCAAGCAGAGGGCCGTGGCTATATGAAGCAGCATTACTGGTAGAAGTGATAATATTCTCAGTGGTGGAAAACTGGAGAAGGCCAGTGATTTTACTAACCTGTGCATTTCCAATTAACCCTGAGGCAGTGTGCAGATGTAGAAGTGATACAAAAGGGCTCAGTAGAATCTAAATACTTGAGAAGACTTGAAAATGGCCTAAAATGTCAATGCACAGCCCCACATACACACAGACCCATCAGTAGAGGACAGGAGCCTTCTTAGTGCTCACGGTGTCGGAACACAATCTTAGCTGATTTTTTGGCTGGTCATTAAGCTACAAAGATAATATAAAAACTCTCAGAAGCCAAGATTAAAAACAAAAGAAGAAAAAGAATGACAATAACAACAAAAACAAAACAGAGACATCAATGTTTACCATCAAGCTAACGCATTTCACAACTTCAGCTCAGTAAGTTTATAAACAAAGCCAGCAAAAACAATAAATAATCTGTGCAAAATCAGAATCCAGAGTTACTACAAGGCACTTGGTGAAATTTTTAAACAAAAAAAACTATGAGATATGCAAACAAGAAAAGAAACTGTGACCAGTATTCAGAGAAAAGGTAGTCAAATGACAAACAGAACATCTTGGGAACAGCAAGAGGAAAGTGATTCATCAGATGTAGGAAATCTTCAATAAGATTAACAGATAACTTGCCTGGGCACAGTGGCTTCCTCCTGTAATCCCAGCACTTTGGGGAGGCCAAGGTGGGTGGATCACCTGCGGTCAAGAATTCGAGACCAGCCTGACCAATAAGGAGAAACCCAATCTCTACTAAAAATACAAAATTATCCAGGCACGTTGACACATGCCTGTAATCCCAGCTACTCAGGAGGCTGAAGCAGGATAACTGCTTGAATCCGGGAGGTGGAGGTTTCAATGAGCCAAGATCATGCCACTGTACTCCAGCCTGGACAACAAGAGTAAAACTGTCTAAAAAAAACAAAAAACAAAACAAAACACAGAGCTAACTTGTCATCAGAAACCATGGAGGCCAGAGACAGTAGAATGTCAGAAATACTGCAAGAAAATTATCATTCAAGATTCATACTGAACAAAATATACTTCAAAAACTAAAAACAAACTAAAACATTCGCATACAAATAAAACCTGAGAGGATTAACCACTAGCAGATCTACCGAACAAGAAAGATAAAAGAGAGTCCTCCAAGTTGAAATAAAAGGACACTAAACAGTAAGTCAAATTCACATGAAGAAATAAAAACATGGTAAAGGTAATTACACACGTAAATACAGAAAACACTAGAAGTGCATTTTTCTGAGTAACTTTTTTCTCTTACCTGAAGCCAACAGCACAAAGTCACAAGCGTAAAACTTTATTAAAAAATTCACCATCTATAAACATGTAACTTGAATATAAAGTAAAAATATACAGAAAGGACTAGGGAAAACAACTACATAGGACAAAAGTGTTTGTATACTATTTAAATTAACTTGGTATTAATCCATAGTAGGTTGGCTGAAAGGATTTTAAAAATCTTGAACCAACTTTTTTCTGTCTACAGAGCCACAATTTAGATTCAAAGATGCAAGTAGGTTGAAAGTAAAACAATGAAAAAAGGCATACTTCAAACAGTAGCAGCAAAACAGCTGGAGTGGCTATATTAATATCATCTAAAATAAACATTTTACTTAAAAAATTATTACTGGAAACAAAGAAGACTACTTTATAATAACAGAGAGTCAATCTATCAAGAAGACAATGATTATATTAACACATATGCACTTAATAATGGAGCCTCAAAATACTAAAGCAAAAACTGAATAATGAAAAGGAGGCACAGACATTTCAACAATAATACAGACTTTAATACAACACTTTCAATAACGGATAAAACAATCGAACAGGAGATCAACAAAGTAATGAAAGATTTAGACATCACTATATACTAACAGACCTCTCTCCATGGACCCCTCTAACAGCAGTAGAGAATACATTCTCCAAAACGACCCTATCTTAGGCCACAAAACAAGTCACAATACATTAAAAAATACAGAAGTTATATAAAGGATGTTCTTCAACCACAATGAATTAAAATTAGAAAGAAAATATTGAGAAAATCTGGGCCATTCACAAACGTATGGAAATTAAGCAACATACTTATAATCAAAAAATTAAAGAAGAAATTACAATAAAAATTACAGAAGACTTTCACATGAACAACAAAGGCACACATGCCAAAAACTATGGAATGCAGCAAAAGCAGTGATTAAGGGGAAATTGTGTCTGTGAATACCTATATTTTAAACAAGGAAATGTCTCAAGTCAATAATCAAATTTTTCAACCTAACAAGCTAGAAAAAGAAGAGTAAAGTAAATTCAAAGCAAGTAGGACAACAAAAAGAATAAAGATTAGACCAGAAATAAATTAAACTGGAAATATAAAAGAATAAACAAAGCCAAAAGCTGATTATTTGAAAAGATCAATAAAACTGACATTTTTAACTAGAATGACCAATAAAAAAAAGAGAGAAAACTCAAATTACTAAAATGGGAAATTAATGAGGGGCCATTACTACCAACCTTACAGAAATATAAAGGACTATATGGGTATATTAAGGACAATTGTAGGCAAAAAACAAAACAAAACAAAACAAAAACACACATAGCCTAGATAAAATAAAAATGTTTCTAGAAAGACACAAACTACCAAAATTTCAAGAGGAAATAGAAAACCCGAATAAGCCTATACCAAGCAAAGAGATTTAATTAGAAGGCACACATGCATGCACGCGCGCACACACACACAGAACAATCCAGACTCAGATGCCTCTACTGGTGAATTTTACCAAAATTTTAAAGAAGAATTGTTACTAACATCTCTAAATATCTTCAAAAGAATAGAAGAGGAAGACATCTGAGGCAAGTATTATCCTTACATCAAAACCAGGCAAAAAAGTTATAAGAAAAGAATACTGCAGACCAACATATTTTATAAACATAGATGCAAACATCTTCAAGAAGATACTATCAAACCAAATGCAGTAACAAATGGAAAGAATTTTAAACCCTGACATACAAAAATCAATCTGTGTAATTTGGGATCATAATAGAATGAAAGGCAAAACCATACGATCATCTCAACAGATGCAGAAAAAGAACTTGACAAAAGCCAAGACCCTTTCATGACAAAAAAAAAAAAAAAAAAAAAAAAACACCCTCTACAACCTAGGAATAAAAAGAACTACCTTAACTTTACAAAGAGCATCTACAAAATACTACAGCTAGCATCACACTAAATGGTGAAACTTAACTAAGTTGTTCCCAAATTCCTGACTTACAGAAACTATGAAAGATACCATGTTTCCATCTTGATACCCTAATTTTCCTTATAGCTACAGATATATAAATATTTACCACAACAACGATAATAGGAGAGGGTGGGGAAAGAAGAGAAGGAGAGGCAGCCGCAGGAATAGTGACTGTTTTTGTTCACTGTTCTTGTTCTTGTTGTTGTAGGCATGCACGTGGATTGGATTGATAACACTAGTGGGTAGTGGACCACGGTCTCTGAGCCCCGTAGGACTCCAGGCCGAGACTCCAGGCTATGAGATGAGGGGATGCTGGCGCCCTGCACCCAGAAGATAATCTATGTTCAAGGCATCATGGAGTCCCAACACAGGGTCAGCTCTCCTGTACTTCGAGTCCTCCTAAGATCAGAATTGGTCCTCTGTAGAGATAAGCCTAGCTCTAAACATCAATGTCCCCAGCTGTGGATACAGGTGATGCGGGTGAGAGAACTGAGATCCAGCCTTCCAGAAGAGTAAAAACCACCAAAACAATACTTGTTCTTAAGCACATGCCTATATCATCATCAGAGAGGTTGGGAGCCTCAGCCCTGAATAGTTAAAGGGAGCAGACAGCCCCAGTGCAGTCTCTGCTGCTCATCTCAAGCATACAAGAGTTGACCAACAACTGCTTTAAGGGCACCTTGTTAGATTTGGATTGCTGGATTTCTTTCTACATCCACCCTCCCCAGAGTAAGCCAGCTGTTCTTCCAGTACCTTACCTACCACATACCAAGACATTTCACCTGAGCTTAGCCCATGAAGGTCTCTAGATGGCTTGCTGAGCAGTACAGGAATATTTTTCAATTCTTCCCAATCGGGACCACTCATCTAAGTAAGGAATTTTGGCCCCTAATTTGTTGTTCATTTTGTCTTCCTTATATGAGAGTGTTCAGCTGTGGGAGCTGGTGGCTGTTTAGGACAGAAAATACCAATCTATATTTCATTCACCTTCATTTGCAAGTGGAAAACAGGCCCTCGCTAAAGAGATCAATTAAAGAAAGCTTTCAGCATTACATAAGTAAACACAGATAAGTGAATCCAGCCATGACAACTAGCGACGTAAGTACAAGGCTTGAAGAACTGGATGAGAAAGTAGACTGGATACCCTTTAAAATAATACAGGCTCAAAGATTCTAGATCCAATAACTAAGGGATTAATACAAGAGAAACCAGATTAAACACATTCCTTCTTTTACACGGCTTTAAATGTATGCTCTCCTTCACAGTAAACCATCAGTGATGGGAATTTTAAACACATTTTAGAAATGCTTAGTAAATAATTCTCTGAGTCTATAAATATGGGCAGAAACAGGTAAACAAGAAAGAGTGACCTTTGGAAATATGGGCAAGGACACAGGCTGGGCTTCCATAACCATCCCCAAATATTCACGCTGCTCTTCTTTCTGTTGGTTAGGAAGCAATCGTCATATTTTAGGGAAAAATAAAAGCCTAAAACACTAATGTCTCAAAACAAAGTGAATTCAAAGTTATAGATTTTAAAATCAGAAAGTATCCAAAATGTTAAATGGCTCCATCTTCAGGATAAATCTGAAAAGGCTCTATTTTTTGAGCACTGAAAATGCAGGAGCTATTTCAAGTCCTTCCTGAATTAGATGGATGTAGCTGTGGTCTCAAATCCCCTTGGCTCTAGCAATTGGAGCCGCACAATCAATTCTGCCTGTGAGCAGTGTCCACAATGAGTACGAAAAATCTCCTTAACCGATTATGTGGTTGGGTGTGCTCACTCGTAATTCTGACTCTCGTGATATTCAAAATATCAGTGAGTAAAATAATGCTTTCTTTCTGAGGTCACCCGTAAAGTCCTTCTGCAAACGTCCACCTGAGCATCTTCCTATCTCTTCGGGATGACAGTGAGGGAAAGAGCCCTTGTTTTCCGTTTTTCATAGAAGATGAAACAGGACGGAAATCCACTTTCCTACGTGATTTTATAAAGGCACTCATTGAACCTGAATGCAATATATATTTGTTATGAACCAACATAAAAACTATTAAGCCCTTCCATTCACATGATACTTTAGAAAGATAAAAATATACAGACCACCTCCTGTACCCCACAAATCATTAGCCAATAGTCAAATAAGAAAAAGATCAATGAACCTAAGACTTGGAATTGCAAAAGTAAGCTGATAAATCATTACAGACTTCAGTGGGAATAGGAAATTGGGTGGAGGGCAAAGGGAGAAAGAACCAAGAGAGGCAGAAAAACAAAAAGCTGTTTATTTTAGTTAGTGTCTGAGCAGGATGGTGGCAGAGGACAGGGACAAAGCTGATTCTAGGGGGAAAAAGGTACCAGACATGAGATTTGGTTGTCTACTTCTGTAATTAACAAAGGAAATCCATACATCCATACTTGACAAAATCACTAGAACAAATAGTCCCAAATATGGTATTCCTCAGTTTTTTTAAAATGCCTAATATGTTGTGTTCAGTTGTTAAAATAAATGAATGGATGCAGACAGGAGTTGACACATCCCCACTTGGAATGGCTATCACCCTTTATTCATTCCCAACCACCAAGATATGCTGAACCACTATGTCTAGGTACTGGGGTTATCACAGTTACCAAAATCAGCTTACCTGTTCTCATGGCAATCACAGCCTCCATGAATGCTTGCTGGGGGTCACTCAGGCTAAAACAAGCTCTCCCTCAGTAAGGACACATGTGCCCAACAGACATTTCACACAATTCTCCATGTATTAAGAAAACTAAATATATGTTAATCTGCTTTTAGCTTGTAACCAATGCCATATCTTGGTTAGATTGAGAAAGAAAAATAATGACCTAAGAAGTGCTGTCAGCAAATAACAATAATACTCATAACAGTAATTGTTCTTACAGCTGACATTTATTGCACCCTTACCACGTGTTAGACACCAGGCTTTTGGGTTGCAAACATGATATCATCAAATCTCCATCAAGACTCTTTGAGATCCTGGTTTAGGTACCCTGATTGCCTCCTTTTACAACTGGAAAAACAGAGGCACAGAAACTTTAAATTCCTCAATCATGAAGCTGGGTGCAGTGGCTCACGCCTGTAATCCCAGCACTTTGGGAGGCTGAAGCCGGTGGATCACCAGAGGGCAGGAGTGTGAGACCAGCCTGACCAACACAGTGAAACCTCATATCTACTAAAGATACAGACCCCCACCAAAAAATTAGCCAGACATGGTGGTAGGCACCTGTTACCCCAGCTATTCAGGAGGTTGAGGCAAGAGAGCTGCTTAAACTGGGGAGGCGGAGGTTGCAAGTGAGCCCAGATCACACTACTGCACTCCCACCTGGGTGACAGAACAAGACTAGATCTCAAATAGAAAATAAATAAAATTCCTCAATCACGTGTAGTCATTTAGGGCTGGGATTAGAAAGAGGCTCTCTGACTTGAGAAATGAAGCCCATCACTATGAAATCAGCAGTTTTCCAGCCTAGCGGTCCATTAGAGAAAACTTGTGGGAAAAAGAAATACCAATACCCAGGACTCATCGATAAACCTCTGAAATTGACATTTCTGGGGGGTGGAGTCCAAACAGCAGCTTTCTGAATGATCTCAGGTGCTTCTAACAGGCAGCCATGGTTGCAAACCTCTGCCTCAGGCTCTCTTCTCTCCCAGGTGCACAAGTGCTAACATTTCTGATTGTCCCCATACGTGTCCTCTTCTCATCACCAAGAGACTGCTTCAGAAGGTCTGGCTACTCCAAGTGCAGTCCGCAGACCAGCAGAAGCAGCAGCGGCAGCAATGGAGAACGACTTAGAAATACAGGATCTCAGGCCTCATGCCAGACTGAATCAAAATCTGCATTTTATTCAGATCCCTGCATGCACTTTAAATTCGAGTACTACCCTGTGGCATGCCCTCGGGAGAAAACACTGGTTGCTGCAGATATTACCAGGTGCCAAGCACAACAAAAGTACAATCACAACCACCTCTACGCCCAGGCTCTCACCGCCCCCGCCCCCCACCACCACCTACAGAAAAACCAGGTCATCAAACACATCTGGGACCAACTGGATTAAACACAGTCAAAATTAGTTTCTCTACTCTAAGCTCCAGCAGAACCTGTAATGTTAACATACTAATGTGCATCATAAATCTCTAAGAGGAGAAATTTCCCAAATATTTATGACTGTGGTATCCTGTAACTCAGCGCTGTCCTATTAACATCTTTTGTGGACAATGTGTTCCTAGGGATGTATTATGGAAAATATTTATCCAAAGGAGACCATCCTTTTTCTTACCTCCATGGCTATCTTTTTTCAGTTAGGTTCTTGCTATTTGCTTGTGAAAATGAACATTAGCCGTAGTCACGGTATCACAGTAAGCCTTTATCAAGCATTTACTACGTATATCAGACATAGTTCTAAGTGCTTACATTGTGGTCACTCATTTTATCTTTGTAACAACTCTGTTAGGTAGGTATGGATTCCACTACCATGCTATGGGTAAAGAAACTGAGGAAGAGATGACTTCAGCAGCTGGCCCAAGGTCACACAGCTGCTAAACAGTGATACAGGAGCTTAGCTCTGGCCATCTGCCACCAGAGTCTTCCTTTTAAGCGCTAGACTATTGGAAAAGGTGTCAAATTACCTCCCAGCTATTCTCAAAGGCATCCAGAGACTGGCACGTAGAGAAAGCTTAGCCGATCAGCCCGACCTTTGAGCCACAGGATGCAAAAGCAGCACCAATCCTTGCACCTGCACTCGAGTTCATCATTCAGCATGAGACGTAGGGGCGGAACATGCAAATCATTTGCAGAAGGTAATGAAGGGTCAGAGCAGCCCTCTGACACTGAAGGTCTTGTGCTGATTTTCTAACTTTTGTATTTTTTTCTCTTTTTTGTTTTAAGACAGGGTGTCACTCTATCGCCCAGGCTGGAGAGCAGTGGCATGATCACCGCTCACCGCGGCCTCCACCTCCCGGGTTCAAGCGACTTTTGTGCTTCAGCCTCCCCAGTAGCTGGTACTACAGGCATGCACCACCACGCCCAGCTAAGTTTTGTATTTTTAGTAAAGACGGGGTTTTGCCATGTTGGCCGGGCTGGTTTCAAACTTTTGGCCTCAAGTGATCCGCCCTCCTTAGCCTCCCAAAGTGCTAGGATGACAGGCACAAGCCACTGAGACCGGACCTAACTTTTGTATTCTTAACACGAAACACACACTTTGCTTTCTGGTGAGAGCACAACAGTAAGGACGATGAGGTAATGATCCTACCTCCTTTCCACCTCTCAGTCTGAAACAAAAAATCAGCAAATTCATGAGGCCGACTCATAGAAGTGCAAACCAAGTCAGACAATTTCCAGTAACCTGTGAAGTCGGCTTTCAACCACAGGGTGATGAACTCAGGTGAATAAAAAAGTATGTACAGGGTCTTGGGAGTCTACTACTACAGAGTTGAGAATTTGGGTTACTTTCAAAGTTCTCCGAGGTTTGGGGATCACTGTGAAGGACTCTGTAACACTAATGACTCCAAAAGGGACAGCTCTTTCCTCTGCCTCATAATTATTAAAAAAAACAAAAAAAAAAAAATATCCAGTATTTTGGGAGGCTGAGGTGAGTAGACCACTTCAGGCCAGGAGTTTGACATCAGCCTGGCCAACATGACAGAACACCATCTCTGAAAACACAAAACTTAGCTGGGTGTGGTGGCGCACGCCAGTAGTCCCAGCTACTCTGGAGGCTGAGGCAGGAGAATCACTTGAACCCGGGAGGAGGAGGCTGCAGTGAGCCGAGATCACACCACTGCACTCCAGCCTGAGTGACAGAGTAAGACTCTGTCTCAAAAAAAAAAAAAAAAAAAGGACCTTGATATATGGAGTGGTCAGTGTCCACTGCATACAACTCAGCAGCTCTGTCCCCCTCCCCTGCAGCAAGAACAATGGATTTGGGTAGCCAGGGAGTAAGCAACCAGAAAACATATCCACGGGTGAGTGTGAGTGTGTGTGTGTCTGCATGTGCACTTGTAAATTTCCCTTTGAGTGATGAATGTACCTGCAAATAACACTAACCAAGGTCTCATCCCTGTGCCAGGTATCCCACTAGGCACTTTAAAGACATTGGATCCTTTCAATGCTCACAATTCTTTCCTACTGCAAATATTTGAGAGCGTTCTTCCTGTCAAGCACTATTCTGCACGTTGGCAGTTATAGCAGACCGAATAATGACCACTCCACCCCTGAGAGCTGTCTGCGCCGTCATCCCCGGAACCTGTAACTATGTCACCATACATGGCAAAGGGAATTTGCAGAGGCACTCAGTTAAGGATCTTGAGATGGAGAAATTAGTCTTAATTATCCAGGTGAGCCTTATGTCATCATACGAGTCCTTAAAATCTATGAACCTTTTCTTGCCGTTAATACCAAAGGAAGACATGGAGAGGAGCTATGTCCCTGGCTTTGAAGGTAGATAAAGGGGCCATGAGCCAAGGTCTGTAGGACGCCTCTAGAAGCTGGAAAAGGCAAAGGCTGTCCATGTCAGCCTCCAGAAAGGAGCGCAGCCCTGACCACACTGTAAGACCAGTATTGAGTTCTGACCATTCAAACTGTAAAAGAAGAAATCTGTGTGGCTGTAGCCACCAAGTCAGCAGTAATTTGTTATAGCAGCAATAAAAAAATAAATGCAATGCCGGAAAACACAAAACCCTTCCCTTGTGGAGCTTACATTGTGACGGATACGCTCTGTAAGTGTTATCCTGACACTGAAGAACAGCAAACACATCTAGGAGGGTTAAACAATGTGATGAAGTTTCTATATTGAATAACCCAGGGAGAAAGAATGTGAACTCAGGAAGTCCACCACTGACGCTGCAGTGCATTCATTATTCTATAGAGTGCATCCTGAACAGCTTATGGAGGACTTTAAACTGCGGGAAATGAAGTTCAGAGGCCCTAGGTGGGGCCACAGGGGCATTTTTTGGTTGCTAGGCAGGGAAGATGGGAAGTGATGTTTCTGCTCTCCAGGCACCAGGGGTTTGCTCACATGGATGGAAATGCAGATGGGAGACAAAGCAGAGATTGGGCTTTAGGGCTCAGTTTCCTCTGCTTCCCTTACTCATTCCTGCTTTCCCTTCTTTCCGCCAGAGCAACTTGCAGAAGATGAGGACACTGTATCTCCCTGCTCTCCAGGGCCCACTCTCCCAACACACGATTCCAAGTGTCCTCTTAGCTCACAGGCTCCCAAGTGACGCACTGGCTGCAGGGCCTCATTCTCAGCCCTGGTTTGTCCACCATGCACTGTGACACCCTTGACCAATAATAAAAACAGCCAAGTCACCCAACCCCTTTAGTTCACAATCACCCTTGCTGTTCATCTTAAGACACATGCCACTTGTCTGCTATTCCAAAAAAATCGTCCTCTTTTTCAGAATTTCTACAAGCTACTTATGCTCTAGGCCAGGCTGGGACCTAAAATCCAGGTACGCTTTTAACCCTTGACCCTGGGCTCCAAGCGTTATATCACATATGCATGGCGAGACATTTGCAGAAGAGGTCCAAATCTAACTGCTGGTCAAACAAGTCCATGAGCCAAATATCCCACCAAATGCCAGCAATGTGTCTACATTTCATCCTTTAGGCTGCTGCACTGTTGAGCTAGAGTTCTAGATTTGGCCAAAGGCTACAACTGAATCTCGAACCCCTTATGAATTGAAAGTGGTAAGAACTGGGAACAGCCTAAATGCTGAACAGTAGGGGAGGCATTCAAACATACTGTGGTGCAGCTGAACTGTGAAGCCTTGAAATGGACGTTACAGACTGCTATGTTGACTTGGAAAACGTTTACAAAATACATACAATAATCCCATATATGTTTTACCTGTTACACCTGCATAAACAGACAAAGAAGGAGACAGAGAAAAAGAGACCCTGACAAATTCTACCTAAAAAGAGAACTACCATTTGACCTAGCAATCCCATTTCCGCGTATATACCCAGAGGAATACAAATCATTCTACCATAAAGACACACATGCAAACGTTTACTGCAGCACTATTCACAAAAGCAAAGACATGAACTCAACCTAAAGGCCCATCAACGATAGACTGGATAAAGAAACTGTGGTACATACATACGTCATGGAATACTACACAGCCATAAAGAAGAAAGAGAACATGTCCTTTGCAGGGATGTGGATGGAGCTGGAGGCCGTTATCTTTAGCAAACTAAGGCAGGAACAGAAAACCAAATACCACATGTTCTAACTTATAAAAGGGAGCTAAGTGATGAGAACACAGGGACACACAGAAGGGAAGAAAAAACACTGAGGCCTACTTGTGGGTGAAGGGCGAGAAGAGGAAGAGAAGCAGAAAAAATAACTATTGGGTACTAAGCTAAGTATTTGGGTGATAATTTGTACAATGGATCCCCACGAGTTTACCTACATAAAAACAACCATACATGTACCCCCAAGCCTAAAAGTTTTTTTAAAAAGCTCTACATCATAATTAAGCACCATGAGTGTATTCTGGCATTTATTTTATTTTTATTTTTTGCTTTGATATGGAATACAATCAACAAATGCTCATTTCACACTTATGATGCATAACAATGCATCCACAGGGCTCAGAGGAGAACAGAAGCCCACAATTCCTTGGTGACTTTATTAATTCCCTCATTCAGCAGCTGTTTATTGCAGATTGATTACATGCTAAGCACTGTCAAAGGCACTGGAGAAAGAGCAGAGAGCAAGACAGAAAAGGATCTCTTGGATCTTGACATAGCACGTAAGAAAACAGACAAGCAAATGGCAAACACGCGACATGAACAAAGGTTCCACAGTCTCTCATTATCTTACGGACTTCAAGCTCATCCTGATACCCTTCCTCATGCTTAGCCTCACACATATAATTCAGCAGTGTATAAGCAAACTAAATACAGCCTGAGAAGAATTTCCTACTTCTTCTTTTTTTTTTTTTTTT
>NW_022437039.1:3204071-3238398 GCF_009761245.1 Sapajus apella | reverse complement strand
AAAGAAAGAAAGAAAAAAAGAGAGAGAAAACCTAAGTTACGAGAATGCGCCTGTAACAGTAATTGAGTCTTGGCCAATCCCCATGACCGTTCTTCAACTGCTTCAACCACTCATACACTGTTGAGTGTTGAAACTGTGTTCGGGTCAGGCTAACACTAAGCTGTAACCCATCTAGTCGTTCTGTACCTCCCTTCTGGTTTCCGTACCTTGTTTCCCTTTTTTTGTCTATACATCTTCCACCACGTGGCTGTGCTGGAGCCTTTCTGAACCTGCTATGATTCTAGGGCCTGCCTGATTCATGAATCATTCATTGCTCAATTAAACGCCTTTAAATTTACTTTGGCTGAAGTTCTTTCATCAGAAGCCTCCTTCTCCGCCTCTGCCTCCCACTGACATAACCTCTCTAAACTCTTCCATGTGTAAGAATTCAAACCTGAAACGTTCTTCTCTCTCCACTGTTTCTGGTCCTTCACCACAATGATTACAAAGTGCATGAATCCTTAGCAGTCCAGGAGACCTATCCAGACCACGTTTTATCTTCCACATTTCCCAAGTTCTACTCTTGCTTTCAAGTTCCAACGACCACGTCCACGGCCCTAGAGTTGAAGGTCAGTGATCATGTTTTCCAACACTTCCGTGACCCCAAGATCAGTGGTCCCCTTGCTAATCTGCCTGCAGTAATCCCTTCTATCCATTTTTCTACAAATCCGAATGTGACTAAATGAAGCGATAAATATAGTTTATATAAGGCTCATTATGAAACCAGCAGGCCTGCTTTCCAGGCACTTTTCCCCAGCTCTAAGTTCATGCTGTAACACCCTGTGGCAGTTCCAAAACTTCTCTGTTATCGATACATTCTTCCTACTCCTGGCTTGCTGCTCAGATGCCTCAGCCATCTGCCCTTGACTAAAAACTTCAAGGTCACTGTAGGCTTAGAGAGAATCCCTGGGGGAGAGTGTTAAAAAAAAAAAAAAAAGGTAAAGAAATGTAAGAACCAGTGAAAATGCAGAACACTGGGCAAAGTGAGACAGAACTCTCCTAAACAAAACTCCTTCTAATAGCAAACATACTCCACAAAGAAAAGACCCCTTCCCTCCTCTAGGATTGGCAGAGGTGAGAGAAACAGTACAAAGAGTTGCAGGTGGGCTGGGCATGCTGGCTCATGCCTGTAATCCCAGCACTTTGGAAGCCAAGGTGGGTGGATCACGAGGCCAGGAGTTCAAGACCACCCTGGCTAAGATTGTGAAACCCCATCTCTAAAACACAAATTTTCTTGTAAAAATACAAAAATTAGCCAGGCATGGTGGTAGATGCTTGTAATCCCAGCTACTCAGGAGGCTGAGGCAGGAGAATTGCACGAACCCGGGTGGCAGAGATTGCAGTGAGCAGAGATCGTGCCACTGTACTGCAGCCTGGGCAACAGAGTGAGACTCTATCTCAGACAAAATAAAAAATAAAACCGAGTCGCAGGAATCAGAAAGCCCTAAAGGTCTTGACAGCAGCCTTAGATTTTTATACATAATTTGTAATGATCAAAACTCATTTTCAAGGTTGTATGGCTGTATGTTTATTGCAGATCATGAAAATGGAGTCCAACTTCAGGAGTCTGCATACGGCCAATATCTTTGGGAGCCTGGCTGTGAACGTGAGCCTGCCAGGCTCTACGCAGAAGGAAGACACGACTTCTCCCTAAGCTGTTGATACTTAAGCCCGGAAAAGGAAAATAAGCAAAAGTTGAAAACAGTTGTTATGGGAAATCCTCCGAACAATCCCCCAATGGAGCCTGAAACCCTCCACGACGTGCACGATGTTCTTCCTTCCTTCTCATGTGAACAGATTAAACTAATAGATTATGAGCATTATTCTTAAGCAACGTATATCAGGGTTGATGTGAGCCTGTTCTTGAAAGATAAGCCACATATCAGCACTGAGGGAAAATGAATTAAAATGCAAATCTGCGTGTGCCCCTATTGTTAGGCTAGCTTT
This sequence comes from Sapajus apella, assembly GCF_009761245.1. Lineage (NCBI taxonomy): Eukaryota > Metazoa > Chordata > Mammalia > Primates > Cebidae > Sapajus > Sapajus apella. The sequence goes on along the minus strand of NW_022437039.1, from coordinate 3,236,412 downwards.
AATAGATATGTCTCCCTGAATAGATCACAGACGAAACTGTCGGTCTCCATCCCAAATAAAGCGAAAGCATGCTCTAATGACATTTCACTGAGGTTAAAGTTTATAATTGGATTTTGCAATGGGTGGAGTTTATAACTGACCTTGACTGTGACCCATAATCTTTGCATCATAGGCAAAAATTTTTTAAAGGACAAACAAGTTCTCCTCCAGCCCATTCCGGAGCAGTGCTTTGAGCACCCAAAGCCTCAAATGCACAGTATGGGGCACCCCTACATCTTCTGGCCCCCATTCCCTAAGGGAACAATGCCCACTCCAAGGCCCTAGGACCATGTCCATGAATGATGAGGCCCACTTTGAAGCAGACGGCTGACAACAGTTCCACCAGGAACTAAAAGGGTGCTTGGGCACTACATTTCAAAAGTGACTAAATCAAGGCCAAGTTAAAAATCTTTGAGAAAGCTCTTTTTTTTTTTTTTTTTTGGTCTCCTGAAATTCCCATCTCACTATCATCAAAAGAGGCAGTACTGCCTGTGTCAGATAAGATGAGCATACAAAAATTTGTCGGACGCAAAAACAAATAGTAATGTAACCTTTAATACAAAAAGGAAGGAAGGAAGGCAGGGAGCGAGGGAAAGAGAAAGAAAAGAAAGGAAGAAAGAAAGAAAGAAAGCACAAAAAAATGTTATCAGGCTGGGATAAGACATAACAGTAACAGCAGCAGCTACTGTTAGGACTTAAACAGCCAATAAGCAGTATATTTAAGTGCTCTCAGTTTAAAACCGGAGGGAAGCAGAAGGAAGCCTGGGAGAAAAAGTCTGCAGAGGAAGTACAACTTGAGCTATGCATCGAAGGGTAGGTGTGATTTGGAAAGGTGAGGAAGATTATCAGAGACTTTGGCAAACTTGCAGAGGCAAAAAGAACAGGGACTAGGGACGCTGAACATCTTGCGTGTGCGTTTTGCCTCTTCCAATCCAACACCCTTTGTCCTTTTAGGAACACAAGGCCACTAGTTGTTAGCACATACCCTCTCCTCTCATCACGTGGCCTTGCCTCCTGGCACACAGGGCTGAGCACATGACTCAGGAAGGTCAGAGGAACCCACTCCCACCAAAGTGGTAAGTGGTGTGAAAGTGGGCTATGATACAGGTGGAGAACACTGTCCGTATTCAGGGACCAACGTTACGCTGAGGATAAGGGTCTCTCCTTTTCCCAAAAACAAAGGCAGTGATGAAGACAGAGGTCTGGAGTTTCAGGTCACCCTTGTCATCACTACCTGAGAACGTAAGCAACATGAAAAAAGAAATGAGATAAGTGATGGAAGGAGGGGAAGGGAGAAAGAGACAGAGAGAGAGAGACCTTGCTGACCTTATTTACATTCTCCCCACCCTGGAATCCAGCCACCTACAGCTAGATGAGCCCATGGAATTCTGAGTTAGGGGAGCCAGCCGATTCACTGAATGATGTGTTTGAGTTCGGTCCCCGTCATTTGAACACTAGAGAGTCCTTATGTGTCTAAGAGTCAATACGTTCCACAGGACAGCAGCAGCGGAAGGCCCGTGATGGGGAAGATGTTTCAACAGCAGGGCTGGTGTCCTATTTCAAGGTCGGTGACTTCACTAAACTGCCGACCAAGATGCAGTCTACTTTGAGAAACGGAAGCCACCGAAAGAGTCTGGATTATTTATTTTTACCAATGTGAGTGGGAAAAGAAAAGACTACACTCTGAGAACTGCAGCCCTTTGCAGGAATAATTGCCACTCCACTGTACGTGTGCGTGTGTATGGTACACCTTCTGTGCACGCACCTCACAGAAGAAAAGTTAACTATCTCTTTCCCATCAAATCAAACTGCTGATGACAACATCCTGACAATTCCAGGACCTAAGTTTGACGTCTCCTTTTTTCTCATGCATTGGCCTGTTTTACCATTTGCCTCTCCTTTTCCCTACACTTTAAAAATCTCATTTACCTTCCACAGTTGAGTGATCAGACAGCTCAGATTTCTTGTAAATAACCCTTAGCTATCGCTAACTCCTGAAGGAGCTGAACAAAAATGAGGAGAGCATTTCGCTGTAGCCATAAAACATTTCATTGGCCCAAGCATGTTGTGAGTTTAGACAATTTAGACACTGCCTGCATATTTATCAGGCAAAATTCTAAAGAAGCAGATAGAACCGTTTGCTATTCCAGCTACACAGCCCTGATATTTAGGGAGGCTGAAAATCTCTAGTCTTAGCAGAGAAAATTCTAACTCAAAATGAACGTCCACCAGAGGGCAGACGTGTTATCTTTATTAGGTTTGAAACTCTTAAGGAGTGAGACTTCTGCAAATAGCTCCTTCCTAGGTGCTGTTTTCTTTTTGGGTTTGATTGTCCTCAGTGTGATGAACTCTGTAACTCATGCCACGTGGATAAGAGGACTGCGCAATTGTTTCCTTATGGTGGTTTTGGCACTGGTAAGGGCAGTTCAGAAGATTAATATTTTCAACCCAAATAAGTAAACATAAAAACGTTCACGATAATGCGCTATCATTTGTTAAGCACTTACTGTATGTAGAGCCCTTCATTCATCATTTTACATTTGCTTCTTTCATCTTCCGAAAAATCTCGTCGATTAGGTATTAATACTATTATCCCCATTTAATAAGTGGGGAAACAGGCTTGGATATTTCATTAATTTATCTGAGATGACACAGCTAAGCTGTGAATGACAATACCATATTCATGCCTCAAAGAATCAGTATCCAAATGCTAAAATTAGAGCGAAAATGTTTTCTATCGTATTAAATATACATATATATAACTATATGCCTTTTCGTATTGAGAACTAGTGAACTAGCTTTATATTTTACCCCCAAACTTTCTTTAACATCCTTCAGCGAAAAATTCAACTTCATAAGGCTCTGTGATTTCTGACATGGCATTTAGCATTATGTAGAAGTAAGCTTTTCAAGTACATTGACAGTTTTCTTATAATGAGCTCCACTAGTGTGTTTACCGGCAATTAAGATATTTCAATTCAGGTTGGGTGCAGTACCTCACACGAGCACTTTGGGAGTCTAAGGTGGGTGGATCAGCTGAGGTCAGGCGTTTGAGACCGGGCTGCCCAACATGGCGAAACCCCATCTCTACTAAGAATACAAAAATTAGCCTGGCACGGTGCTGCATGCCTGTAATCCCAGCTACTTGGGAGACTGAGGCAGGAGATTTGCTTGAACCTGGGAGGTAGAGGTTGCAGTGAGCCGACTGTATCACTGTACTTTAGTCTGGGTGACAGAGTAAGACTCCATCTCAAAAACAATAACAACAACAAGAACCCTACAAACAAAGTCAAAAGCACACTGTATGCCCCTGCTCCTCTATTTGTGGTTTACAAACATCTGGTAACATAATACATCATGAACTTTGGGGGTTGAATTTCTGCCTTGGGTTTTTCTTTCCTCGGAAACATTGTTACCACTGTTTTAGGGTGAAGGAAGAACAACTTGGTGGAACCCTGGTGCTTTTGCAGCATTTCACTAGGAGTGATCTACATTTCACTGGCCCTGCACTTCCTTCCTTCAGCAGACAATAGTTGTCACCTTATATATATTCACCACCTACTTAAACATTAAGCCACGAGCATGCCTGGAACTTCCTGTTCAGAACACTATAAGCCGCCGGGTGCAGTGGCTGATGATTGTAATCTCAGCACTTTGGGAGGCTGAAGTGGGTGGATCACATGAAACCAGGACTTAGAGACCAACCTGACCAACATGGTGAAACCCCATCTCTACTAAAAATACAAGAATTAGCCGGGCGTGGTAGCACACACCTGTAATCCCAGCTACTAGGGAGATTGGGACAGGAGAATCGCTTGAACCTGGAAGGCGGAAGTTGCAGTAAGCTGAGATCGTGCCAGTGCACTCCAGCCTGGGCGACGACGGAGAGACCCAGTCTCCAAAACAAAAGAAAACAAAAAAAATACAGAAATCCTGTTCTTTGAAAACCTGCATCGTGTGCATCTGACAGTCATACAAAAGGCGTTTTCTTTTCTATAATGCTTCTGCAGCTAATGCTGTTTAAAAACTAAGAAAAAATGTCCGACTTTCAAAAAGGAGGCTGAGAAGGACTGAGAGGCTTCCAGCCCCTGCAGCTTCTGAAAGTGCATTTGGCTGGAAAGCATGTACTCCGACACCTCCAGTGGTTCAACTACTCAGAATTTGTTCCCAGAGATTACGGGGCTGGCTAGATGATTCACAAAGGAAAAATATCTGCTGGTAATAGTAACACAAAGCATGGCAATTTCAATCTTGGAGCAAGACAGAAGCCAGAAGCTCGGTTCCTCCAAATGTAAGCCAGGCGCGTGTAGAGGACAATGACTTTTTCTGGGCATGACAGAAGCAATCAGCTCCAGCTCTTTCAAAGGGGTTCTACTGCCCTAAATAATGTTGGGCATTTGTCATTTGAAAGTCACCGTGGAGGGAAGCAGATGACATGCAATTCCTTTCCAGACATATTTCCTGAGTGTTTATGTTTGGATGTGGATGTTAACTTCTATGAGGTTTTCTCTGCAGGACATATCCCTGCTCCCCTAGTGTGGGCTCCTTTGTTATTCAGCTGCCCAGCCAATGGGATGGAGAGACAGTAAGATGATTTATTGACAAAATAATCATTTATTTTATTTATTTTTTTTTTAGACAGAGTCTCACTCTGTCACCCAGGCCGGAGTGCAGTGGCACAATCTTGGCTCACTGCAACTTTTGCCACCCAGGCTCAAGTGATTCTCCTGCCTCAGCCTCCTGAGGAGCTGGGATTTCAGGCGTCCACCATCATGCCCAGCTTATTTTTGTATTTTTACTAGCGACACAGTTTCACCATGTTGGCCAGGCTGGTCTCAAACTCCTGACCTCAGGTGATCTACCTGCCTCAGCCTTCCAAAGTGCTGGGATGACAAGCATGCGTCACTGTGTCCAGCCAGTGATCACTCTCCATTCACTTATTTCACAATTATTTATTAAGGCCTGATCATGGAGCAGGGCTTCAGAATAAAGCTGGGAAATGCCCCTGTGCTCATGGAGCTTCCTTTCCATTGCCAAGAGAAAGGAGGAGAGAGACAGAACACAAATGAACAAGGGGTAAATGTCCTGGTCATGATCAAGCAGTATCCTGTGTGGACAGTGACGAGGGCAACCTCAGACAAGGCTGTCTGAGGAAGGGACATTTGAGATTAAGACGTTCGTGGGACAACAGAGTTGATCTTGGGAGGCTCAGGAGCAGACCATCTCCAGGAGAGACCAGCAAGTGCAAAGGCCCAGGATGGGATGGAATAACGTTGGCTCCTAGGGGAAGGACTGCAGTTGCAGGAGGCAAGATGGGAGTGATGCCAGGAACCAGGTTATGGAGAGCCTTGCAAACAAGGATGGGGACTTCCAGCTTTGTTCTCACAAACCCATTGTATGATAAAGCCACTGGGAAGAGACAGGAAAGGATGTGTCCTTTTGAAGCATTACTAGGGCTGGCTGGAGGAGAATCAAGATGGCAGGAGCTGTTTATGATGCTCTGGTGGTAATGACTCAAAGATGACACTGTCTGTCCAGGGGTGATGGTGCTGGAGGGGCCAAGAGATGAGCAAGCTCCAGATGCAAAAGGGAAGTGAAGGATCAAGGTTGACTTCCCTTTGTGGGGCAAGTATATTTTAGCTGCTCTTGTCCCAAAAAAAAAACAGTATGTGAGATGATAAATATGTTAATCTGCTTCTGTATCATAACCACTTCACCATCTATATATATCCCATAATATCACATCGTAAACATCAATTATATGCAATAAGAAAACACAGACGCAACATTAGACAGCCAGGAATCAGATCTCTGACTTCCTCCCTAAATTGGCACACCTTTGTTCCCCTTGCACTTAATTCAAGTTAGGCAAAAATACTCCTGCAGGTGCACATTACCTTATGAAACCTGTAGATTTAGGTTAAGATGTCAGACTGGCCTGGCATTTTTCCATATCGGTAAATGCCTCACTGAGGCATAAGCATCTTCACTGAGGGCCAGAACAATCACAGGTATATTCTATTGACCTGTGGTGAGAAGAGATTTAAGTAAGTCTCAGGTTCTGTGAGAAAGCACCAGGCCACTGGTGGGAACATAACAGTTCCCACAGTTATGACGGCCACCTTCAGACGGGCAAAAGAAAAGAGCAGCACACATATAAGGAGATGTTGATTGAATACGGAATATCCTCTTCTTGTCACTTTGGAGAAGTAATGTTACTGTGCATGCCCACTTCAAGCCAAGCTTCTATTCGTCATTTTTGTATGTGTGGGCAATGGGTGGAACCAAATCACACCCCTGCCAAATCTTTAAGGCAACAGGATGAAGCCGCAGAAAACTGAGGTGAAGAGTACATTTGCTGTACATACTTCTTGATATTAACATGACATTTCCTCATCTGTCTGAGACGTGGGAAGATCAACAGAGTGAAAAAAGGCAGGAGGAGGGCAAACTTTCCTCCATTCAACGAATCTTTACTAGGTTCCCCACATATGGCAGACCTTGTGCTGTGCACTGGAACTGGATGGCTTCTGCCCTAAAGCACTTGCAGTCCTCTGGTGAACACAAACATCCTCAAAGAACGCCCATGGTAAAAGTAAAACCACAATCATGCTAAGCACTAAGAAGAAAGGAGCTTGTCCCTGTGAAAACCTACGACAGAGGCCATGTGGGGTGGCTCAAGCCTATAATCCCGGAACTTTGGGAGGTCAAGGCAGGTGGATCACCTGAGGTCAGAAGTTCGAGACCAGCCTGTCCAACATGGAAAAACCCCATCTCTACTAAAAATACAAAAATTAGCTGGGCGTGGTGGCGCATACGTGTAATCCCAGCTACTCAGGAGACTGCAGCAGGAGAATTGCTTGAACCCAGGAGGCGGAGGAGGCGGAGGTTGCAGTGGGCCAAGATGTTGCCACTGCACTACAGCCTGGGTGACAGAATGAGACTCCGTCTCAAAAAAAGAAAAAAAAGAAAAAAGAAAAAGAAAAAGAGAAAATTATCCAGGCGTGGTGGCGGGCTCCTGTAATCCCATAACAGAGAAATTTCAACTATTCTCTCTTAGAATTCAAGTTCCCAGACATGCTTTCTCCCCAATTTCCCAGAGCAATATAATTGTAGAGAGCATAGTATTTAAATGCAGAAAATTGGACCATTTACTTCTGTCGCACACACTGCAAAATGTCTACAGGTAAGCTCCTCAAGACAGGGACTTTGTCTGATTTTTTTCTCTGTCATCCACAACATCTAACTCATGAGCGCTGCTCAGTAAATATTTGCTTAATGAAACTAACAATTTAAAATAAAGTAAAAAAAAAGCCACACCAGTTGCTAGAACATTACCAGCTAAAATGACAGTAAGTTTCAATGAAAGGTAATCACATATAAGTATTCCAATAAAATTCAGATCTGAGTTTTATATAAAAATCAAATGAGACTCTTTATGACTGAAAATCAAAGGAAGCCTCACAGGCAGGGCAAGACTGGTTCAGGCTGCCATTATTTCCGTCACTATTGACGAACAAGCTGAACATCACTAAACAATCATCTGACTGCTGTAGGTGCATCACGTGTGATGCATAACCGTCACTTCCATCCACTCATTTTCAGCAAAACACTGATTCAGACACACCCAGGGTGCCGCCTGCCAGCTACAAGCACAGTATTCTTCAGATCAGCATCTTCTCTGATGCCTAGTCACTAAAATGGAGATCATTATTGGGTGCCCAGAAGCCACTCCACTTTCTTTCTGCAAAAACATCCTGCTTTTATCTCAGCAAACCTCCCCTCTCCTGGTTTCCATGTGGTTTGGATATGGTTTGCTGTATCATAATCCTCCATCTTCAAATGGGGTCACATGACCAGTTTCAGCCAATCAGTATATCCCACCTTTCTGCTCACAGTAATTAGTTTAGGGATCAACATATGACCCAAATCCAACCAACAGGGTCTAACCTTGGTGCTTTCAACTCTTGGAAAAAAAGTAGCTTTCTTTTCACCGGAGTTCACTAAGATGATAGGACGTAAGTCTGACACTGCTGATAATTATCCCAACAAAATCCACTTGGCAAGAAACATCACACAACACATAGCAGAGTTACATCAGCCTATAAATTATTCAAACCTATAAATTAAATTTTGCATCATGTAATTATAATCTAATTACATATGTTTTATATATAAGTATAGATAAATAACATATGTATTTTATATATATAGAAATTAAACTTAGAAATTAAGCCTACAAATAAACTTCTTTGGCTTAAGTAAATGGTGGCTACCTATTTAATATTTTCAAATAAGAGACCAAAAATAGGAAGACAAATGGTAAAAAGCATATAGTCCCAGCAGAATACAATTACCACAGCAAACAAATATACAGAAAGCCTAGCTAACTAAACAACTAAAATGACTGGTGTAAGTAGTCATGAAATACTCAGGCCATACTGATACTAAAGAAAAATATTCACTGACTATCTGAAATTCAAGTTTAGCTGTGCCTCCGGCACTGTACCGGGCAACCTTTTGACTAGGGAAGTGGGGGACATGGTTTCTGGGCTTGTCTTGACCACCTGTTGGCTGACTACACTGAAACTTGTATCATCACCTTTGCATTTATGTCTCTTTTATTTGTACACTCTAAAAAGACCATAAACAAAATCATTACACAAATAAATTTAATTTCTTTTTATAAATAATTTATAAGACTATTTATTTATATTATAGGCGCGGTGGCTCACACCACTAATCCCAGCAATTTGGGAGGCCATCGTGGGAGGATCACTTGAGGCCAGGGGTTAGACAGCAGCCTAGGCAACAGAGTGAGACCCCATCTCTATAAAAGACAACAAAAACAATTAGTCACTGCCGGCCTATAGTCCCTGCTACCTGGGAGACAAAGGTGGGAGAATCACGTGAACCCAGGAGTTCGGGGCTACAGTGAACCATAAACGCATCTCTGCAGCCAGTCCGGGTGACAGAAGGAGACCCTGTCTCTTAAAATAATAAGAAATAAAACACACTTAAACAAATCTATTATACAGACCATCCATTTCAGCAAGAATGTGCAGTTATGAGTAACACCAGGGCCCCCAGAGCGTTTAAGTAAGAATGTCTCTGGTTTCGCCCGTATTACAAGGTGAGGAGGGAGAACAACTCAGGCTGGACAGGTCAGTGGCAGAGAGTTGGTCTCTGGGAAGTGGGAAGGGAAGTCCTCTTGGTTTCCCTACCACCCTCAGCATCGTCCCACAGTTGCTTGGCTCCCTCTTCTCACTGTTATGTGTTGGACTCAACAGCTGCCCACACAAGTGTGTCCAAAGAAAGAAAATAAGCATTCTCTTCTCTATAGTTCTTTGAAGGTCAGGAAACCTCCTCAAGGGCATGCCCCATCTGACCTCTTCACATACACAGGCACGTTCACCTAAGGCAAATCACTGGCAAGGAAATGTTTTATCAATGGTCAAAGCATTCTACGATCAGTCAGAATCAACCACGATTCACTGGGTGTGGCTAGAAAAGGCTCCTATGAAACAAATGGCTTCCTAATCCTTAAACAAAATCCATGTTGCATTAGCTGCGGGAGAAGGAGGAGAGGTAACCGTGAGGTGGGTGACGTACAGGGTCTGCACATTCCTGCATTAGTTCATGGGTCCTAAGAGGTCACAGAAACCTCTATTAGGAAAAAACATGAAAGGATGTTGATTCCTAAAGATGTCTTAGAAAACTGGATGGAATAATGAAGTGAACACGAATCCTACCTAACTAAAGGGCTGGGCTTGAATCTTACCCGGGTTCTGTGGCTTCAGGCAGATCTCCTTTTTCCCTGCCCCAGTCTCCTACTTTATAAAACAAGAAACAGAGTTCCTAACTCACGGAGAATGGGGAGGATTAAATGATACCCTACAGGTTAAGCACTTATCAGAGTGACTGGCATAGAATGCATTTCAAATGTCACATGCCGTTATCATCTTGAAATGCGTAGCAAAAGAAATAATTAAAAAGTCTCTCACCAGAGTGAAAAATAAAGTGGGTTCTTTGAAACTGTAAAAATAAATGCATTCCAAAAAAAGGTTGGCACAACAGAGTCCCAGGAGGAAGCCTCCCCTGTTAGGCTCCCACCTGCTGTCCTCCCATCAGACGCCCCGGGGACCACTTCGAGGAGTCTCAGTCCGGGTCACTGTACACGGAGTTGAGAGTTGTTGGGATTGAAAGTCGGCCCATAATGGTTTGCTTTGAGACCTGGATGTCATTTACATAGGCCACTGCACAGCCAGCAGATGGCAAAGCCTTCTGGTCACTACCAACATGGGACATTTCTTAACCAGTAACCTGGAGATTAAAAGCTCCTTCTCCCATTACCAAGTCCTTGAAGTGGTTTACATGAACAGGGGGAAAATCTACCTTCCGGTTCATAAAGCACATGCTGTACATCACGAGGTCTCTACTTAGTCAGCAGATGGCCCTTCTAGTCTCACTCTGTTTCTAAATCTGTGGGCCAGGATGCCCTGATGTATTCCTCCATCGTGCACAGCTCTGCAGCGCTGAACAATGAACTGCACTGTTGTCTCTTGTTTTATTAGGAAATCACCATTCCATGTCTGCATCTCCTACGGTTTGTCTCCTGGACACCCCAAAGCAACAGGTGGCTGACTGTAATGTCCAAAGCAGTCATCGGGCAGGACTCATTCCAGACTATTTTTTTTTTAAATATGTACAACGGATTTTTTTCTACACAGAAAATGTATACAGAAAGACTCAACAAAAGAAGTTCCAGAACAGAATTAAAACTACGCAGCATTCACATTTGCCCCAATGAAAATTTATATAATTGATCTTTGTTAGCAAAAATCACCAACAATAGAAATATGGAGAATATTTAATGAAACAAAATAGGAAACTATTTTGAATATTAAATATAAAATATACAGTTGCTTGCTAATTGAATTCTTTTTTAAACACAGAGCCATGCAATTGCTTTTTATTACCCTTTCACTTTTTTACATTGTGTTGTATTTGTTCTTGTTTTCAAATGCACGGGCTATTTTCAAATTAACACGCAGTACGGCCTATGGTCACATTAATATGAGAAAGAAGTTTACCTTCCAGACATTGCAAATTTCCTAAAACATTAATTAACTAATATTTTCTTTGCTCAACCACGCATCCCATTTCTTCTTTGACATTTATATTCATTCCTTGGTTTCCCTGCTTCTGATTCCAACGTCAAGAGTAGATTCCCTCCCCAAGGAAATAAAGAGCAATAATGCCTGAGACGTAGCAGATTTAGATCATTTTTGTCATCTTCATCACCACTGGCTCCCACGCCCCTTATTCCTACTTTACCTCAAAGACCTTACAGAAAAAAAAAACAAAAACAAAACCTACATGTATGATAATAGATTCACTCTCTGGTTTATTCAGATACAATACCTGCCTGCTTTGTAGCTCTTACAGTTACATTGCTTATGTGGCATATAATACCCTGATCTATAATTATCATCATAGAAAATACTTTTTTTTTTCCATTTATTTTATTGCATTTTAGGTTTTGGGGTACATATGAAGAACATACAAGATTGTTGCATAGGTACACATGTGGCAGTCTGATTGGCTGCCTTCCTCCCCATCACCTACATCTGGCATCTCTCCCCTTGCTATCTCTCCCCAACTCCCCACCCCCCACCGTTCCTCCCCTATTTCCCCCCAACTGACCCCAGTGTGAACACATGAAAATACTTATTTGTAACCTTGCTTATACCACTATCTTTATATTAGGTTGGTGCAAAAGTCATTGCAATCTTTTCCACTGTCTTTAAAAGCAAAACCCACAATTACTTTTGCACCAACCTAGTAACCTTGTAAGACAAGTAATGCAACTGTTGCCCTTTTTACAGATGAGCAAGTCAAGGCTGAGAGATAAGTGTCCTGCATGATCTTCCAGGCTTAGTAAGAGTCAGCATGACATTATGATGCAGGAATATCTGACTTCAAAACCCTTGCTATGTGAATTACCAGGCTACGCCAATGGAGGTTTCCATGAGGACTGGACTTATCCTGATTTTCAACCGACAGCCTCTATTCAAACCAAATATAACTACACCCTTTCATTTTGTTGTTTCTGGACATACTGTATGTGATAAAATTAGAATGAATTCACCATACCTCAGGAATGGAAAACCAAACATCGTATGTTCTCACTCATAAGTGGGAGCTAAGCTATGAGAATGCAAAGGCATAAGAATGATATAATGGGCAGGGTGCAGGGGCTCACACCTGTAATCCCAGCACTGTGGGAGGCCAAGGTGGGTGGATCACCTAAAGTCAGGAGTTCAAGATCAGCCTGTCGAACACAGTGAAACCCTGTTTCTACTAAAAATACAAAAATTAGCCGGGCATGGTGGTGGGCACCTGTAATCCCAGCTACCAGGAAAGCTGAGACAAGAGAATTGCTTGAACCTGGGAGGCAGAGGTTGCAGTGAGCCGAGATGGCACCACTGTACTTCAGCCTGGGCAATGCAGAGAGACTCCATCAAAAGAAAAAAAAAAAAGAAAGACACAGTGAACTTTGGGGACTTAGGAGAAAGGGTGGGAAGGGGGTGAGGGATAAAAGACTACAAATTGGGTTCAGTGTATACTGCTCGGGTGATGGGTACGGTGCACCAAAACCTCAGCAATCACCACTAAAGAATCTACTCGTGTAACCAAACACCACCTGTTCCCCAAAAACCTATGGAAATAAAAAACATATAAAACTAAAAAACAAAAACAAAAAAACAAAAAAACTATGCCCCTTTTAAGAGAGATATTCAAATCCTCATAAAACAGAAAACGGGCTTAGATCCAGAACCTAAATTGCAACAAGGGGGGCACTGAGCTAGCTCTTAAAACCAGCCACTTATTTCCTCTCTGTGTTTTCTTACCAGCTCATGAGGCGTCAACGCTCCTCTCTCTTTGTGCAGGAAAGGTCTCTGTTTCTCTCATCTCTACGAGGACAAATTTTTTTGGACAGATGCTCAGGAACAGAAGCTCTCTGGGGCCTGTTTTCTGCTGAGAAAACATGGCTCGCCTTGAGTTATGGGTCCGTGGGCACAGGTGGGTGACATGTCCACATATCATATGCGATTTGAAGGTGGGAAAGCCATACACAGCATACATTGCTTAGCAATTTTCAATCAAGCGCCTGTAGTAATGTTTCTAGGGTAATTGGATTCATGACCTGCCACAGGGAACCATTTCTTCCACCAACTTATCTAGACTACAGATACAAGCATAAACACTCCAGTGGGGCCTCTAAATTCTGACCCAAACTTGAGCTGATCCGACTTTGATCTCATGCCAGAAGCTGCTTTCTGAATTATGGCAGCTTGCCTGCTTCTACCTTGAAGTAAACAGGCCTCTGGGAGTTTCAACAGCCACTTAAGACTTTTCTATGCATATTTGGACGAATCAAACAGCAGCTAGTTAAAAAGAGAGAGAGAAAAGAGGGAGCAGGAGAAAAGATCGGGGGTGGGAATGATAGAGAAAGAGAAAGAGCTAAGCGGTCCTCCGCTTCTTGCTACTATAAATTAATTATCAAAGCCTCTATTAATTATGTTATTCCATTGGATCAACTCAGACAATATTATCCCCACATATATTTGACATTTTAATATGACATAGGACTTTATTAGTATATTCCATCAGCTTTGATGGATACCTAGATCTTCAGGGTGTGTGTGTGTTTTTTTTTTTTTTTTTCCTGGCCAATAAAGGAAAACCATATAGGATATTACAAATTTAAATAAAGCGTGGGAAGTGTGAAAATCACGTAGAAACCCAAGGAATGGCTATTCACGTTGCAACAGTAGTTCATTAGTGTACAGCTATTCAGCTGTCTATAAGAAAGCTCTTTTTCTCTTTTTAAGGAAGCAACTTCTATACCATCTTAATAATGCTCTTCAACGATTTCAAGACACAGTTCAACCAAGCTGGAACAGAACCATTAAATGCAGAGAAACCTTGTTAGTTTCACCCGTTACTACTCAACATAGGCAAAGAAAAAAGCAAGACCTAAAACACAAACGTATTCTTCACTCTCTCTCATACCCACACTGCGTGGCTTTTCTGGCTCACAGCAGTGCCTGCACAGCCACCTCAGTACCTCCCCCTCTTCTAACAAACAAATCTGTTTCAATTAGGATTGTGATATCTGAACTGTAATCTATTAAATGCGTGAAGATGGAGAATTACAGAAAAGACTGATTATGGCCTGGACGTGGTGGCTCACGCCTGTCATCCTACCATTTTGGGAGGCGGAAGTGGTGGATCACCTGAGGTCAGGAGTTTGAGACCAGCCTGGCCAACGTGGTGACATCCCGTCTCTACTAAAGAAACGAAAATTAGCCAGGCGTGGTGGTGCGCGCCTGTAATCCCAGCTACGTGTGAGGCTGAGGCAGGAGAATCACTTGAACCTGGGAGGTGGAGGTTGCAGTGGGCCAAGATCACACCACTGCACTCCAGCCTGGGCAGCAGAGCCAGACTCTATCTCAAAAAAAAAAAAAAAAAAAAAGGAGAGAGGAGAAGGAAAAAAATAGAGAACAGAGCTGGTCAATAAAGGCACTCATTTTATCTTTTTTTTTTTTATGGAAAAGAGGAAGTATTTCCAGAAGTAGAGCTCCCCTTCTCAGCTGGGCACTGTTGTTTACACATGCCTTGAGACCCTCACAACTTCAACTCCTCTCTCCTGGTTCTGTACCAGCCCCTTTAAGTGTGAATCAATGGTGGTTCTCACTCTGGGTAAAAGTCGTAACTATCTGGGAAAGCTTCCTGGAGATTCTGTGAACCCATAACTGAGGACGTCAGGTGCACACAGACCTCCAGATCCTCTCTCCAACCCTCTCTGGTCTCCCCATAAGCTTGCCTCAGCTATTAGCTACAGGCTGCTACCATCTCATAATTTCCTGTGACCCAAAGCCGCAAATTATCATAATCAACCATCCCAACGCATCACCCCACAGTGCACAGGACCGAGCCACATCTAACGGACAGAGGGAATGCTCACATCTCAGGAACTATGATTTTGAATGTCCACGATTCCATAAGAGTCTGACATATTTTCTTCTATCTGATTCATAGTCACTGTTCAATAAGCCTTTTGTTCAGTGCACATAATCAGGACTTATTTGTATATCAGTTTATCGTTGGCAAACCACTTCCATGAAGATTCACATTTTACCAAGCTATTAGGCCATCAACGTTCTCCAAATAAGTTCTATCCTCCCAGCATTGCTGACGTACAGGTATGAGAATTGAGTATCTTGCTCCAGTCTTAAAGGTAATCAACAGATAACCTGCTTCTCTTATATGGGTGTGGCTTTATAAAGTGTCAGCATTCTACATGTGGCCTAACCCAGGGGAGCAGCAAGACACAGCCATTCAAACCTGGAAGGAAAACAGCCAATGCATACCTAGCATCACCTCATCTAAGGGAGGCTCACAGGCCCCTACTCACATTATCTCATGCAATCAGTACCAGCTGCAGAATTTCTGGGGCCCGAAGCAAAAATGAAAATGCGCATGCCATCACTGAATAATTATTAAGAATTTCAAGATGGTAACAGCACAGCATTAAAGCATGCAGGGGTACTTCTAAGAGTGCACAATATTACCTCAGCATACATTTCACATTTTAATATGACACAGGATTTTATGTGTATCCATCAACTTTGATGGATACCTAGATCTTCAGGGTGTTTTTTTCTTTTTCCTGGCCAATAAAGGAAAACCATGTAGGATATTACAAATTTAAATAAAGCGTGCACTGAATCCTCCTAGCAAAACTTCAATCTTCCTCATTTTACATAGGAGGCAAGATTAAGGAATTTGCCCAAGGACACACAGCTGGTACAGGAAACAACAGACATTCCAGCCCAAAGTACACCTGGTCTATTTACTGGCTACATGAGTAGCCACACACACACACACACACGCACACACACACACAGAACTTAATTGATTTTACTCCAAAAATTATGGAGGCCCCCAAAGCGCCTAACAAAATGAGAAACCTTAATGATTTCATGCCCTTTAGAACTGCTAAGTATTTGTTTGCATTTCATTAAATTTGCAAAGTAAAACTTGATTTAAAATTCCAAGGCTTCATTTCAATGATCTACATTTGGGGCCTCAATGAGATGGTTGAAGAAATGAGGTGTGAGGCCCCTTTTCTTTTTTTTTTTTTTCTTCTACTTTGTGAGCCTTGGAATTTTTTAATGAAAAAATTTCATGGCACATGAATCATTACGTGGTGGGGAGGGAGGGAATACTAAAACCGGATTGCATTATTGAATTCTAAAACTGCTCCAAATTCAATGAAACTGCTTCAGATCTCTAGGGAACAGTCTCCCAACTCAACCCTTGTGGTTTTAATTGATAGGCAATCTTTCCCACTATTAGATAAAGCGAAGCATGGCGAATAAACTTCACTTTGGCTCTCTCCAGCTTTTTCTAGCTGGGTCTCCCAGGCTAACTGTGTCCTGTCTCTTCTACACTACCAGCATTTTGGGGGACACAGTCACTCAGTGAGGTAACTGTTCAAAAGGCTTTCATGTACCACGTAGGTGCCAGGCATGTGGCTCTTACCCGTCCTAACTGGATAAGGTGTTTCTGCCTTGAAGGTGGTGACATTCAACCTGAGATTCAAAGAATAGTGAGCCGTCCATGCAAGTAGCTGGGGGATGAGTGTTCCAGGAAGTGGGAGCAGAACAAAAATCTAAGGCTAGAAGGAGCTTGAAGGGTTTGAGAAATAGATAGAAAACTGAAGCAAAATGAACAAGGAAGTACCACCAACACACTGGCAGTTGTTTATTTTGATATGGAGTCTCAGTCTGTTGCCCAGGCTGGAGTGCAGTAGCACAATCTTGGCTCACTGCAACCTCCACCTCCCAGGTTCAAGCGATTCTCCTGCCTCAGCCTCCCAAGTAGCTGGGATTACAGGCGCCCACCACCACGCCCGACTGATTTTTGTATTTTAATGGAAAAAGGGTTTCACCACATTGGCCAGGCTGGTCTTGAACTCCTGATCTCAGGTGATCCACCCATCGCAGCCTCCCAATGTGTTGGGATTACAGGGCTTGAGCCACAATGCCCCGCCTACATTGGCAGTTTAGAAACCAGCCTGTGGCTTCTGCCAGAGGGGGGGTCTGAGAGTGGCAGGAGTGGGTCAGGAAGTTCAATTTAGTAAAAGGCTGCAGTAGACCCTTGAGAGATGGGACTGAGGGCAAGGTTATAGCAATAGAGAAGATGAGAAGTGGGGGGGATTTGAGGTTCTTCTTTTGAAGGTAGGAGCAACACAATTTGTTGATAGATGGAAAGGAGAAAGGAGGAATCACACATAATGCCTGGGTTTTAATTTCAGCAGCTGAGTGCACGGTGACACCATTTACAACATCAGGAAAGATTTTGATGTGGGGACTGGGGAGGCTTTTGAATTGAAAGTAACATGTTTAAGGAGGTTTTAAGTCCGATGCCCTTTCCATTTTTTTTTTTTTTCATTTTTTTCCCAACCTTGACACATCTTAAAAATCAATTTATTCTGGTCTTTCCTGCTGCCATCCCCTCTAGTTTTAACTGTTGGGTGTTTCTGAACTAGATCCTATTGGGGACCTTTAAATTCAACATGGGCACATGTGTGTAGAGGTGGATACACAGTCTCTCTGGCTTTGACCCATGGGTGAATTAGAATTCTGGCATGCTGGCTGGGTGCAGTGGCTCATGCCTGTAATCGCAGCACTTTGTGAGGCTAAGGCAGGCGGACCACGAGGTCGAGAGATCGAGACCATCCTGGCCAACATGGTGAAACCTCGTCTCTACTAAAAATAGAAAGATTAGCTGGGCACGGTGGTGCGTGCCTGTAGTCCCAGCTAATCAGGAGGCTGAGGTAGGAGAATTGTTTGAATCTGGGAGGCGGAGGTTGCAGTGAGCCAAGATCAGGCCACTGCACTCCAGCCTGGTGCCTGGTGATGGAACAAGACTCTCTCTCTCTCAAAAAAAAAAAAAAGAATTCTGACATGCTGACTAGCTAGGTCTGCAGAACCATGTCCAGGGGCCCTGGAACGCTAACCCAGCCTGGGTGATTGGGCCCAGATCTGTATGGGAAAGGGTCACAGCTAGGAATCAGAGAAAAGCAAATCTGGGCTGTACTTGTGAGAGCACAGAATGGTAAGTAAGGGAAGGTATCAAAACCAGCCACCACCAATAGTGACCAGCAGAGGACGCGAAGAGAGCATTTAGCCAGTGAGAGAGAACATCTATGAAAGGAGCCTGTGAAGAGGTCCCTTTAGGTAACAGTTGGAGTGGGATGGAAGAGGTCCTTCAAGAAAGTGTTTCTCTTGCTTTGTATCCATGGAAATTCTGATTCCATGGGTGGAAGCTGGGGCCTGAGTTTCTACGTCTCTAACAAGCTCCCAAGGTGATGCTGATGCAGCCGGTCTACAGACAGCCCTTAGGGTGATGAAGGTTTAACACGGGACCAGTGGGAGGAAGAAGTGTCAACATAAACATGAACAGCCAGGCGACGCCATGCTTCAGAACCGTCTACCATTTCTTTATGCCTCCGAGATACTAATCACTATTCTTCCCATGTTTCTGCCATTAAGTGGAGCTTGAATCTCTTCTCAAAGCTCAAAACCATCCTTAGAGGATGCTGACTCCTTTCTGTAAGACATAAAGACTCTGGAAGGTTCAGTAAAGGTATAATGAACAGCAAAGATGATGACAGTACATTTTTCTTCTTACCAAGCCTTTTATTTTTATTTTTTTATGTACGTATTTATTTATTTTTGTTCTTTAAGTTCTGGGGTACATGTGCAGATCCTGCAGGGCTGTTGCACAGGTACACACGTCCTGGTGGTTTGCTGTCTCCATACCTCCGTCACCTACATCAGGCATTTGTTCCAGTGTTGTCCCTCCCCAACTTTCCCGCCCTGCTGTCCCTCCCCTGCTCCCATCCATCAACATACCCCGGTGTGTGTTGTTCCCCTCCCTGTGCTCATGTCTTATCTTTGATCAACACCCACCTATGAGTGAGAACAGGCGGTGTTTGGTTTTTTGTTCTTGCGTCAATTGCTGAGAATTATGGTTTCCAGATTCATCCATGTCCCTACAAAGTACTCCAACTCATCATTTTTTATGGCTGCATAGTATTCCATGGTGTATATATGCCACATTTTCTTTGTCCAGTCTATCATTGATGGGCATTTGGGTTGGTTCCAGGTCTTTGCTATTATAAACAGCGCCGCAGTGAACATATGTGTGCATGTGTCTTTATAATACAACGATTTATAATCCTTTGGGTATATACTCAGGAATGGAATTGCTGGATCAAATGGAACTTCTATTTCAATATTGCTTTTTAAAAAATAACAGCTTGACTGAGATGTAACTCATATACAGAAAACCTTGCCCTTTTAGTTTTGAATCCTGTTCCACGCCCAGCACCGTCCTAAGGACTTTATATCTTATACTTGTGAAAACAGTCACCGACTCTCTCAAAAAGCAGAAAATGCCAGTATCAGTAGCCACTGGGAAGCCATCCGGAGGAGGAGTTCTCAGCCAAGGCAATGTTTGGTTGTCATTACTGGAGGGGGTTTTACCAGCATCTAGAGCTGCTAACCATTCCACACATACAGGACAGCCCCACACTGACAAATCATCTAGCCCCAAATGTCAATAGTGTTGAGGTTGAAAACATCAGATCTAGAATTTTGGAAGCTAATCTGGACTGACTTTCCATCATTACCCAACTGACAGATAAAAATGGAAAGACTCAAGTCATATTTTCTTTCGTGTATTTTAAAAAGAAGCATGGGTTCCTATCTGCTGTGAGCATCCAAGAAGTTCCTGCTTTGCTAAACTGAGTCTTTCCCGGCTGCTCCTGCCCCCCACCCACCAAGCACCAGACCCCATGGGAATTGAATAAATGTTTGTTGTTACAGGGATGAAATAAAGGGTCAGAAAGGCGCTTCTGGCCTCGTAAGCACCATAGTTAGAACACAGCTGGGATCCCCACGTAAAGCCAATTAGCTGGACCCTGTCTCTGGCCTTAGACTGTCATCTTAACCTCCACCCTACTACATGGCAAATAAATGCCTTTGGTCACAAAGAAGACCCCAGGGGAGTACAGAGCTGGATTAGTGCAAATTCATCCTGTCAGGTGAAAAATAAGTCAAAATACCTGCCCCAAGAGTGAGAGAGGATTGTCAGACCCACATATAAACAGCAGCGACACCATTCATTATTTTAATGATGACAAAGCCTAGTTAGCTTCATTTTTCTTATTATCTTTGCAAAGTATGATTAGTCTATTTGTAATTTTATTACTAGGTTTTCTCCCCTGAGGCTTTAAATAATGAACATGTGCCACAAACTTTGAAAATACTACAGGTACGTTACAAGACACTCCCTTGTTCAGGTTAAAAGAAAATATTTAGGCTCTGTAAGAGGAAAAGCGGATCACTTCAGCCTGAATATAAGAACTGTGGATAAAATGCAATATGCTAAAGGAAATACAGGATTTCCAGCAATACTATCACTGGGCATATACTTTCCCCTAAAAAAATCATTCTATTATAAAGACACATGCACACATATGTTCAATGCAGCACTATTCACAATAGCAAAGACAAGGAATCAATGTAAATGCCCATCAATGATAGTTGGAATAAAAGAAAATATGCTACATATACACCATGGAATACTATGCAGCCATAAAAAATAACAAGATCAGGTCCTTTGCAGGGACATGGATGGAGCTGCAGGACTTTATCCTTAGCAAATTAATGCAGTAACAGAAAACCAAATACTGCATGTTCTCACTTTTAAGCTAAATGATAAGAACACATCAACTCAGAGGGGAACAACACACATGGGACCTTTCCTAGGGTGGAGGCTGAGAAGTGGCAGATGATCAGTAAAAATAACTAACGGGTACTAGGATTAATACCTGGGTGATGAAATGATGTTTACAACAAACCCCCATGACACAGTTTACCTATGTAGCAAACATGCACTTGGACCCCTGAACTTAAAAGTTAAAAACAAAAAGAGATACTATGATTTTAAAAAGTAAAATGCAGGGTCTTATCTCACTGGATTATAGCCATAATGCCCTATGTTTCTCTAAGTTCTTCCTAGAGGGAATTCATTTTCCAGACTATAACTAGACTCCATAGGTACAACAGGCCGCAGGTGGACAAACTATATATTTTGCCAAGCACTTGCATGGGAGGAATGATTCACAGTTTGTTCCAACAAATACGTGAAGTCAAATGTCAAGCATCAAAAACATCCATCTGAGCTGTTAGAAATTATGTGGCTATTGTTCAGAGGACTGTGCATAATGGAATATCCAACAAGGCCAAACAAAGACACCTATCTGGCCCCTGCTCATGAGGAAAGCTGACATCCCTGTGCTTCACCACGGAACACAGATGTGGGCAGGAGCTGCACCGTGAGCCTTGACACGTGTCACCTCCCTTGGCTACAGATGCATTACAAGAAATTACATGGGATGCTATCGGAAAACTGAAAATCCAACGAGTGTTCCACTTAGTTACTGTGATTCCTCAATGCTATTCCAATCTTGTGCAAATTAGAAGCCACTTACAGCTCCGAAGCCTGACAGAAGACTGAAAGAGGTTTTCATTATACTTTAAATAGGTTTATTGGGAAATTTCCTATTAAAAGGTACTTGAAGAAAACGATGTGTTGAGTCCCTGTATTAAAAGAGATCTTCAATAGGTAAGCAAAATGGTACCCTAAATTTGCCAAAAACAAAAGTAGGATGCCCATCTCTGGAAAGGAACAAGATGACTAATAAATAATCTTTGACAGAACATTACAAACAGAATAAAAATTTTCTAATTATGACCGCATAATTAGTCCACAGCACTTCTAGTCCACAGCATTCTAATGACTGTAATCTGCAGAGTCTTACCTGTTGATCCATGCTACAGGAATACGTGCTTTACAACTAGAACAAGCCAAAAATGGTAGGTATGACCGTGCACGGTGGCTCACACCTGTAATCCCAAAACTTTGGGGGGCTGAGGCAAGAGGATCGAAGATCAGGAGTTCACAACTAGCCTGGATGACATAGTGAGACCATATATACATAAACATTTTGTTTGTTTCACTTTTGTGCTTGTTGGTTTTGTTTTTTAGAGACAGGGTCTTGCTCTTTCGCCTAGGCTGGAGTCCGGTGGTGCAGTCACTCTTCAGTGCAGCCTCAAACCCCTGGGCTGAAGCTATCCTCCCACATCAGCCTCCTGTAATAGCTGGGTATGACAGTGCACACCTGCAGTCCCAGCTACTCAGGAGGCTGATGCTGGAAGATCGCTTGAGCCTCAGGAGTTTGAGGCTGCAGTGAGCAGTGACTGCACCACTGAACTCCAGCCTAGGCCAAAGAGCAAGACCCTGTCTCTGAAAAACAGAACAAACAAACACACAGTGGAAAGCAAAGTGGTGGGTACATAGGTGCTCTTCTACTTAAGACTTTGGGAGCAAACTCTGAGCTTTCCCACAGAACCACCACTACTGTGGCCACCACCATCCTGAAGTCCTTAAAACTGCTTGATAATTGTTAACAATATATAAGATACATGCATGATTTGGGGCAATTATCATCCTCCAAGAAAGAACAGAATCACTTGGATGCTTATACTAAGTTGAATGCTTTGAAGCTATAAATAAAGAGGCCACTTTTCAATAGCAAAAGGAAGAACAGCAAGTCTAAAGAAACATTTTCCTCCACTAACAAGGACGGGCTTCATTTTGTGAGCACTGGGATCACTTCTTGAAAGAAAACCACAATAATGCATTGTGATTTGATGAAATATACTTGAGACCATCAATCTAACTTATGAACATAATGGTAAATTAAGATAAAGCACTTCTCATCTGATACACAAGCCCATCTATAATGGCTAAGAATACGTTTTCATTAAAACATTATGTACAGAAAACTCAGCTCTCAACTCTGTTGCCATGGAAACCTGCAATTCAACTTTTCAATGCACTCAGTGACAGCTCCTTTCTCTTAAACATGTTATTCCTAAAGAGCATTGGTAAATAAAACTTAAGAGGGAAATCTTTGGACAAAGGGTGGCCCAGGCACAGAAGTAAATAGAGTTTATTGGTTCTAACCTCAGCTCTGTTATCCCAAATATTTATTTAATGAACTCATTCACTTAACAAATATTTATTAAATACCTACCATGAGCCAAGCTGAAAAAATGTCATTACCATGCTTGCCGGGCATGGTGGTCCACACCTGTAATCCCAGCACTTTGGGAGGCCGAGGAGGGCAGATTACCTGAGGTCAGGAGTTCAATACCAGCCTGGCCAACATGGTGAAACCCCATCTCTACTAAAAATACAAAAATTAGCCGGGTGTGGTGGTACATGCTTATAATCCCAGCTACTTGGGAGGCTGAAGCAGGAGGATCACTTGAACCTGGGAGGCAGATGTGAGCTGAGATCACACTACTGTACTCCAGCCCAGGCAACCAGCAAAACTCTGTCTCAAAAAAAAAAAAAGAAGGAAAGAAAGAAAAGTAATTCCACCATGCTCAGGAGCTGGGAGAAACAAATGAGAATGAAAACTAAAAAGCGCTTCAGAAGTAACAGAGGAGGGAGGAAAAGGAGGATCTCCTTGCAGTGAGAGAACGTCGGGGGAATTTAGAGAAAGCCTGGGACAAGGCGTTGAATCTTGAATGACAGAGACAACGTACGAACAAAAAGGACAGGAGCAGATCTCAGCTACTAACAGGAAGTGTGCGGAAGCAGAAAATATGGAACCATTTAGGGAAATGCAACAATTTGGTCCAGATGAAGCCAGGGATTTGAGAAGTTAAATGGATTCATCATTCACTCATTCATTTGTTCGCTCATTTACGAATACAACCAATGAGCACTCATTCTGTTTCTGGCGTTCTTATGTGCCGGTGAAAAGGCAAAGCCATTGTCCTCCTGAAACTTATCTTCTAGGGGATCCCGAAATGCTTTGAGTGTTTTTCTAAAGAGGTGGATTTTATTTTTTTATACCTAGAACAAGGATCTCTAAAGAGGGTTACATAGAAAAGCTGGGTTTTTTTAGAGAAATTAATCAGGGATAGAGAAGTAAGAGAGAGAGGTCAGAAGCAAGAAGTATTCTAAGTGATCAGATTACAGATTTTATTTATTTATTTAGAGACAGGGTCGCACTCTGTCACCCAAGCTGGAGTGCAGTGGCATTGTCTTGGCTCACTGAAACTTCCACCTCCAAGATTCAAGCCATTCTCCTGCCTCCGCCTCCTGAGTACCTGGGACTGCAGGTATGCACTACCATGCCTGGCTAAGTTTTGTATTTTTAGTAGAGACAGGGTTTCACCATGTTGATCAGGTTGGTCTCGAACTCCTGACCTCAAGTGATCCACCCATGTTGGCCTCTCAAAGTGCTGGGGTTGCAGATTTTTAAAAAATTGTTATTTCACCTTTTCTCCAAATAGATCAACATACAATAATTGCACAATGGAGAAAAATGAAATTAACTTTAAAAGGAACTTATTGTAATGTTACAGTCAGATAAGTAAAGAGGGATGAAAAGAACATTTTGGAATTTACAAGGAATTAGAAAGGAAAATATTTGGAAGTGAAATGAACACGGTTTGGTGATGGATTCAACAAGCAGGGAAACACAGAAAATTATAAAATGCAGAAAGTATTGAATGTAACAGAGGGCAGTGCATGAACCAAACCAGAAGCTGCCAAGGATGAAGAAAGACAGAAGAGAAATGGAGGTGAGTTTTGTTTTGAGTGTGGTCCGTAACAGATAACCCAGAGGGAACGGATAAGCCACAAGCAGACATCAAAGACAATCTAAAAGAGCAGTCAGGGTTATGCCCAGAGATCTGAAAGAAAGAAACAGCCTCTCAGCTCTTCCGTATTCCCCTTGTAAAACAGTAACAATCATTTTTATCTCATAAGGCGTTGGAGAGGATTAGAGGGGTTTATGTAGGGAGGGCACTGAGAAGAGAGGCTGACATTTAGATTTAGAAGGTGCTTAAAAGCGGTGGCCATGGTGATGGGCCAAGGTACTGCATCACAGAAACCCCAAAAGACAAAGGAGAGTCAAGTTCAAGAGCACCACCTCCCTTTAGCCTGTGCCTGAGAGAGGAGACATGAGCATAGACACAGAGAACTAAGAAGAGGTCGAAAGAGGCCAGGCACAGTGGCTCACGCCTGTAATCTCAGCACTTTGGGAGGCCAAGGTGGGCGGATCACGAGGTCAGGAGATCGAGACCATCCTGGCTAACACGGTGAAACACCGTCTCTACTAAAAATATAAAAAATTAGCCAGGCGTGGTGGCGGGCACCTGTAGTCCCAGCTACTCGGGAAGCTGAGGCAGGAGAATCACTTGAACCCAGGAGGCAGAGGTTGCAGTGAGGCAAGACTGTGCTACCGTGCTCCAGCCTAGTGACAGGGCAAAACTCCGTCTCAAAACAAAACAACAAAAAAATAAAGAGGTCGAAAGTGACGCACAGCTCCACTCTCAGAAAAGATGGGAAAGGGCAGAGAGTCAAGTCTCGGGGTGGGTCAGTGCCCTCTGATGCTGCGGAGAGGTTGGGGAGAATAGGAGCTGAGAACAGACACTGACCCCTGGATTGTCCTTTGGTGACCTGTGAGATGGTTATTTGCACAGCACTCAGATTAAAAAGGGTTCACAGGAGTCAATGAGTGACCAGAGATAAGAAATCAAGTCACAGATTGCTCTGTTTTCAGAAGTGGGAAAGAAACACACCTTGAGGCCGGGCGCGGTGGCTCAAGCCTGTAATCCCAGCACTTTGGGAGGCCGAGGCGGGTGGATCACGAGGTCAAGAGATCAAGACCATCCTGGTCAACATGGTGAAACCCCGTCTCTACTAAAAATACAAAAGATTAGCTGGGCATGGTGGTGCATGCCTGTAATCCCAGCTACTCAGGAGGCTGAGGCAGGAGAATTGCCTGAACCCAGGAGGCAGAGGTTGCGGTGAGCCGAGATCGCGCCATTGCACTCCAGCCTGGGTAACATGAGTGAAACTCCGTCTCAGTCGTCTACAGAAAAAAAAAAAAAAAAAAAAAAAAAAAGAAACACACCTTGAAGGAGTGAAAGGTGCTAAAGATGTTTTGTCTACAGGATGAGGTGTTCACAGGCCAAAAGGGAAGATCTACTAGAAGGAATGGGATTGACCCTATCCTGGAGAAAGGGGACAATTAAGAGATCTGAGTTACACAGACAGAAGCTGGGACCAAGACAGGGAAGTGAGCAATCTTTTCTGGCTTAATGGTTGCTCCTCTCACTAAAGGAATAACTGCCCAGTCAAATGGACAGAAGATACTTGGGAATATGAATGAATGACTGCCCTACAGAAGAAAGTAGAAGCATTTCTGACTGGGCATGGTGGCTCACACCTGTAATCCCAACACTGGGAGGCCAAGGCGGTTCAATCACTTGACCCCAGGAACTGGAGGCTAGCCTAGCCAACACAGTAAGACCTCATCTCTACAAAAGAATAAAAGAATAGCCATGTGTGGTGGTGCCTGCCTGTAACCCTAGCTACTCATGAGGCTGAGGCAGGAGAACTGCTTCAACCCAGGAGGTGGAGGCTGCAATGAGCTGACACTGAGACATTGCACTCCAGCCTGGATGAGAAGAGCGAAATCTTGTCTCAAAAAAAAAAAGAAAAAAAAGGCATTTCCAATGAAAAAAAATTTTAGAAGTTTACAAATTATCAGACAGTAGTATTTTAACAAGGTAAGAAGACTTGATTCTCTTCTGCAGCAAAATGCATGCCTCCGAAACGTTCAGAGAAACCAACGGGAAAAAGGGAGGAGAAGAGTATAAGGAAGGAAAATTAGCAAAATATTCTGTCTGTATTTTTCTTCCAGCTGAATCTTAAGAGGAACTTCCCTTCTCTGCTGTTGTCAAGACCATCTCTGAGAGCTTTAGACATACACCTGCTAAGAGAGAATGATCGAATGCTATTCAATTATTTCCTGTGTCTGCCCTCTTCTGCTTTCTTCCTCCTGAGAAGGGAGAATCATTGACATGACATTTGGATAAAAACAGAGAACAGGACAGGGGAAGAAGGAGAAACAAAAATAGATACATAAGGAGAAAATTTTTTTTAAAAGTCTGAGAAAGGGAAGGAGTGAGGAAGAGAGCAAGAAAGAGGATGATAGAGAAATGTGGCATGGCCAAGCCACTCCACACCATCAACAATCACAGAGGAGGGGAGAAAGCAGTTACACGGGTGCTGACAATCTGGGGGATAACTTTTGCATTTCTTCAGTGTATTTTGTTTGTTTGTTTCAAAGTCCATGCAGAGCCTGAGACCAGCGGGCTCTTGGGATTTAACGAGTTAATAGTATCTTACACATAAATGCATGACTCTCCTCTGGCTCAACTGTGCTGAATTGGCAGGTTTTAGAGATCTTACTCTTGATGCAGGTGGTCAAAAGTCTGCTGGAGCATCCCAGATGGATAAAGTGACTCGGGCAAGACCACTCAGCCAGAAAGCAGCAGAGCTGGGATCTCAACTGGGTCTGTATGACGCAGAATTCCATGATTCTAACTGAATATACTTTATTACTTCCTAAAACAATCGTATCATGCGGGAGGATGACAAAGGCCTCATGCTTAGTTGCCCTGAAAACTACTGATTTCAACGTGTAGAGAGGGGATGTCCCTGGATTCAGTCCTCAGGTCCCTGGTCCATGCTGAACACATAAAGCTTTTCATACACATAAAGTTCACATAGTGAAGCCTGGGACACAGTACTCCATAGAATTGCCATCAACAGCAACAGCTAGTAATAACAATAACACTAATAACTATGTAATAACAATAACCGTAGATAACAGACTCCAAGATAGCCCAACAATCTCTGTCTCCTCATGTTCACACCTTTGTATGATTCCCTCCTGCTGACTGTGGGCAAGTCCTGTAATTTGCTTCTAACCAATAAAATACAGCCAAGGAGATTGGATGCTGCTCCTGTCATCATGCTATCTGATTTACGATTCCATCTTGCTAGCAGATTTGACCGGGTCATTGTCTCTCCCTTTGCTGGCTTTAAAGAAATGAACATGCCATACATCCTATGACTGCAAGGACCTGAATGCTGCCACATGAGCGGAGAAGTGAATCTCTACCAGGTAAGCCACCATGTGAGAAGCCAACCAGGTTGTCACCCTGACTTCAGCCCCATAAGCCCCTAAAGATGTTAAAACAATAATGGTATTGGGACTAGCTACATATGTTACAAAACCCAGTAGGAAATAAAAATGTGGGACCCCTCATTCAAAATGATTTAGAACGCCAGAAAGGCAACAGCAAACAGAACATAAAACCAAACGCAGGGCGCGGCTGGGCAGGGTCCCGGACTGCACACCCATCAAACAGGTCCTGAATTATATGTTGTTAATTTAGTATCAGTATTAACAACAGAACTAGAATTCAAATGCAGGTTTCTTTGACACCAAGGATCTCAAAAACGCAGCTTAAGGTTAAACAAGTAACCTGTGAGGCCACTGGCCAGACGACCTTGGATCGAAGCTTTTCTCTAGTCCTGACAAGCTGGATGATGATGGAAAAGGTGCTTAACATAACTGAACCTCAGTTTGGTTGCATATAAAATGGAGATAACCATTTGTACCTCAAAATTTTGTGTAGGCCTGGTGCAGGGGCTCTTGTCTACAATCCCAACACTTTGGGAGACTGAGGCAAGAGGATTACTGGAGCCCCACAGTTTCAAAACCACCCTGGATGACATGGTGAAACCCCGTCTCTACAAAAAATTTTAAAAATTAGCTGCGTATAATGGTGTACACCTCCAACCACTTTGGAGGCTGAGGTGGAAGGATTTCTTGAGCCCCAGAGGTTGAGGCTATAGTAAGCCATGATTGTGCCGCTTCTCTCTAGCTTGGGCAACAAAGTCACACCCCATCTTAAAAAAAAAAAAAAATGGCCAGGCATGGTGGCTTACACCTGTAATCCCAGCACTTTGGGAGGCTGAGGTGGGTGGATCATCTTAGGTCAGGAGTTCCAGACCAGCCTGGCCAACATGGTGAAACCGCATCTCTAATAAAAATACCCGGGCATGCTGGCAAGTGCCTGTAATCCCACCTACTCAGGAGGCCGAGGCAGGAGAATCACTTGAACCCAGGAGAAGGAGTTTGCAGTGAGCCAAGATAGCGCCTCTGCACTCTAGCCCGGGCGATAAGAGCAAAACTCTGTCTTAAAACAAAACAAACAAGCAAACAAAAAACAAAAATGCTGTGAAAGATAAATAATGTATGCTAAGAACTTAGATCAGTGTCTAGCACATAGTAGGAACTCAATAAATGGCAGATATCTTCATCAACTTAACACAACTGGGTGTTTTCTAATTATTTACCATTGACCAAATTTGTATGCATCTGTGGAAGCTCTAGCAGATTTAGAAAATAATCACCTATTGATGTGATTCATGAAAGTACCTGGATAGAGGAAATATGATAGATTAGATTCTTTAAAATGTCTCGGATCAGAAGCAAAATAAAAATGCAAGTTGGGAGTTTCCAACAGTGGAGGGGTGATAATTAACAACTCAATTAAAAAAGGCAAATTAAACTTTATGGTTCGTTATGCTCCACTGCTTGGTAAATTGTTTTGCTAGGAGAATGATTAAAAAAGATCATTTCAGAAAACTGAAATAGCTTCCAAGGAACACAACTATTTTTCAATATTATACAAAGGGTTTCACAGCAAAATAAACTTACTCGATTAAAAGGAACAGTGCTTCTCTGTGTATGGAAAGCCAGCAGTACAAATGTCGGCTTAGGATGCATTAGGTATTTTGGGGGGCTGGAGAAGAATTTTGAAGAGAAATGCTTCCTTATGAATAAAACAGATCATCATTTCCTTTTGTGCATTTTGTCTTTGTGGGCCCGATAAAGGTTTTCCTGGAATATTACTTGCAAATGTATAATTTACATTAAATTAGTTTAGACTTGAGCTCTGAAGAAATGCACAGAACTCAGGCATTCATAATAATGGGTAGTTTCTAGGAAATCTAAAATACGGTCAGAAAAGAGACATTATACAAAATGAAGCATAAGCCCTCATCACTGCAATTTTCCATGCTTTCTTTTTTTTTTTTTTTCTTTTTTCCTTTTTCTGTAATTACATCTGTAGTTCTCAACTTGTTTCCTACTCTGGAACACCTGAGCCGTATGGCTCACACTTATCTGTAATAGGGTTCAACTGGGATTACTGGATGCTCTGGGGGAACGTTGTATCAAAGGTAAAGCCAAGCCTGAACCAAGGGGAGCCAGCATGGTAATGGCCCTGCCACAGGAGGGCAGGACACAGGCCTTGGACTGCTGGGGAAGCAAGTACACATCACCTCCGAATCTCCAGATCTTACTTTTAGAGGACTTCCTGTAATAGGTGTATCATCATGAACCTAGCAATGGTCTAACACAGTACCTAAAGTCAATGTCAAAAAGGCCAAAACAGGCAAGGCGCAGTGGCTCAAGCCTGGAACCCCAGCACTTTGGGAGGCCAAGGTGGGAGGATCATCTGATGTCAGGAGTTCAAGGCCAGCCTGGCCAAGATGGTGAAATCCCGTCTCTACTAAAAATACAAAAATTAGCTGGGTATGGTGGCAGGCACCTGTAGTGCCAGCTACTGGGAAGGCTGAGGCAAGAGAATTACTTGAACTTGGGGGGCGGAGGTTGTAGTGAGCTGAGATCATGCCATTGCACTCCAGCCCTGATGACAGAGCAAGACTCAGCCTCAACAAAAAAAGAGAAAACAAGGTCAAAACAAGTGTCATCACCAGGAGTTCCCCTGCCACCTTCAGTCACACTTGAGGTTTCTGTTTTTTAAATCCACTCCCCCTTTTTATTCCTGATGATTAGCCACTCTTTCATTAGCTATTAGTCTCCATGGTTTTTTTTTTTTTTTTCAGATATCCTGATTTATCCACACTTAAATGCAATGAATTCTTTTAATTTGTCCTTTAAATCCTAAATATAAAGATTAACGCTTTCATCCAAATGTCCGGTGAGTACCCCCCATATCCACACCGGGCCCTGTTGAATCTGTTATTGCCTCAAAACGATGGGATTCAGAACAAGTGGCACATTTTTAAATACTCTCACCACTCTTCCTCAATAAAGCAAGCAAAACGCAAAATGCAAAAAAAAAAAAAAAAAAAGAAGAAAATGCCACACTAAATTCTATGGTACCTTGTTGCAGAGTTTAGCCTCGCAGGGTCTCATGGGTGTTTTTTTTTTGTTTGTTTTTTTTTTTTTGAGACGGAGTTTCGCTCTTGTTGCCCAGGCTGGAGTGCAATGGCGCGATCTCGGCTCACCGCAACCTCCACCTCCCGGGTTCAGGCAATTCTCCTGCCTCAGCCTCCTGAGTCGCTGGGATTATAGGCACACGCCACCATGCCCAGCTAATTTTTTGTATTTTTAGTAGAGACGGGGTTTCACCATGTTGACCAGGATGGTCTCGATCTCTTGACCTCGTGATCCACCCGCCTCGGCCTCCCACAGTGCTGGGATTACAGGCTTGAGCCACCGCGCCCGGCCTTTTTTTTTTTTTTTTTTTGGCATACGGAGATGACAGATTGTAGAAAAGAAAGAAACAAGGACACAGAGATAAGAGAAGAATTTAGCTGGTCTCAGGGGACCACTGCTATCAAGGGGCAGAGTCCAGCAGTGGCCCTGAATGCCTGGACATGCTGATATTTACTGTATACAAGGCAGGGGGGCAGGGTCAGGAGAGTGACTCATCTGACATGATTGGTAGGGGTCAAGCAAATCACATTCTTACAATACATGGGGCCACGTGGGCATAGTACAGAGGGCCCCTCCTTTTCAGATAGCCGCTGCAAGGAGGAGAGGTGCATATGTTATTATCTTTCTATGCACTTATCAGAGACATTAAAGGGTTTTAGGATTTCTCTATTCTTACTTCCCACAGCTTCTAAGAATTTACAAAGGAGCATCGGGTGGGAAGGAACATGAAAGTGGACAAGGATGGTGACCATCAGAGCACAGCACCATGGAGAGGTAGACCTTCCTCGAGAGCTGGACAGAGCAGAGTTTTCTCTGAACTCCCCAGTGAAAGGGAAACTCCCCCTCATGGCCTGCTAAGCAACGGGTGCCTCCCCAGACTCTGGCATTGCCATAAGGCCAGCCTGCTAAGTAACGGGCACCTCCCCAGACTCTGGCGTTGCCACAAGGCCAGCCTGCTAA
>NW_022437039.1:3151283-3204061 GCF_009761245.1 Sapajus apella | reverse complement strand
CCACAAGGCCAGCCTGCTAAGTAACGGGCACCTCCCCAGACTCTGGCATTGCCACAAGGCCAGCCTGCTAAGTAACAGGCGCCCCCCCAGGCTCTGGCATTGCCACAAGGCCAGCCTGCTAAGTAACGGGCGCCTCCCCAGGCTCTGGTGTTGCCACAAGGCCAGCCTGCTAAGTAACAGGTGCCCCCGCAGGCTCTGGCGTTGCCACAAGGCCAGCCTGCTAAGCAACGGGCCTCCCTACCAGGCGCTGGCACTACGACAAGGCTCTCACTCTCACCTCCTTATCACTTCTCACAATGTCCCTTCAGTTCCGAATCACATTTCAGAATTAGGTTTACCCAATTATATCTATACTATAAGGCTAAAATGTCCCTACACTAAAGGAAAGATTAACAGAGAATAATGATGTAATAAGATTAATTATGTAACTGCTTATGTGATTGAATCTAGTATCTATTTGGTTTCATTTCTATAACTAAGTAATTAGTAAATATATCATTGCTATAACTAAGTAAGCAGTAAATCTATTCGGTATCAATGCTATCACTAAGTAATCAGTTATTTATTATGCTGGGACAAACTATGCATTCGGTCTCTTGCCATGGCACCTGGGCCACTTCCTTCCCACACCTTGTCATCTCATTCCCTCCTCAGAACCAAGCCTAAAGAGTTTAAACTAGAACTAATGATGTACAATAGAAAACAACCAGTTATTCTAACTCAGAATGCTCGTTCTGCAGATGAGAACCTCTTCAGTGGGCACATGGGAACGTCGTCTATATTTCACTGTTTAGGACCCATTTCTGAATGCTCCGGCAGTCAGAAGGAATGCATGGCTTCTGAAAATCTACCATGGCCTGCCAAGGGCAACATGCTAGAAAATGGACCCCTCACTTAAAAAATACTCTGGCTGGGCGCAGTGGCTCATGCCTCTAATCCCCGTATGCTGGGAGGCTGAGGTGGGTAGATCACAAGGTCAAGAGATTGAGACCATCCTGGCCAACATGGTGAAACTCCATCTCTACTAAAACTACAACAAATTAGCTGGGTGTGATGGCACATGCCTGTAGTCCCAGCTACTCGGGAGGCTGAGGCAGGAGAATTGCTTGAATGCAGAAGGCATAGTAGGTTGCAGTGAGCTGAGATCGCACCACTGCATTCCAGCCTGGCAATAGAGGGAGACTCCATCTCCTGATAAATAAATACTCCGAGTTCAAGTGCAAACATCGCTGGGCCACAAGGAGCAGGGACAGTTACCCGTTAGTGGCCTTCACCCCCTCCACTCCTGTCCCAGCCCATACATTATGAGGAGAGCAGAACTAAAAATGTCATGTCTTTGGTGTCTACCACTCCTACAGAAAGCTTTGGGTTTCCCTGAGCTCACAGGACCCGGCAGATTTATCCTGCCTCCCTGGTGGGTAGGGAGCTGTTACAATACCCCTAACAAGACATTCATTTACACAAGATTATTTGTTGAGTGGATATCCACCAGATACTGTAATTGGTTCTTGGGGTGCAAGATTACACAAAACCAGACAAATCCTCTTTGTCTGGTGCTTACAGACCTGAATCAAATAGTCATAAAAATACAGGTAAAACTGTGACCACGATATCTGCTGCAGACAAGGGGTGATGAACACCATAAGAAAGAAATTAGGGCCGGGCGCGGTGGCTCACGCCTATAATTCCAGCACTTTGGGAGGCCGAGGTGGGAGGATCACCTGAGCTCAGGAGTTCAAGACCAGCCTGGCCAACATGGTGAAACCCCGTCTCTACTAAAAATACAAAAATTATCAGGGCATGGTGGTGGATGCCTGCAATCTCAGCTACTTGGGAGGCTGAGGCAGGAGAATCCCTTGAACCCAGGCAGTGTAAGTTGCAATGAATTGAGATTGTGCCATTCTACTCCAGCCTGGGTGACAGAGTGAGACTCCATCTCAAAAAAAAAAAAAAAAAGAAATTATAAATTATAAAAGAGGAATGTCTCCTAATTTGAGCCGGGTTCTGAACAGTACGTTAGAAGTAGACTAAGCAAACACACACACGTGTGTGTGTGTGTGTGTGTGTGTGTGTGTGTGTACCATGGCTTGGGGCACATGAGGCATGACGCACAGCACAGGTAAAAACCCTGTAGCAGAATAAACCAGGGTGTGTTTCAGCAACTTTAGGGAACAAATCTGTCCCGACTACAAGGTGTGAACAAGGTGAGGATGCAGAGGTAGCATCTTACATACCACATTAAAGACTTGGGCCTTCATTCAAAGAGCAGTGGGAAACCACCAAAGGGCTTTATGTAATGAGTGAAATAAGATATGCATGTTAAACATATCTCCCCCAACTTCAACGAAAGAGCTAATGGGGAGGGGTAGCAGTAAATGTAGCGTTATCTCGGGAATCAAGGCAGGGCTGACTGACACTAACTTGGATCAGGGTGGCTGCACTGGAGATGGTGGCATCCCAAGAGGCAGGGAATATAGGTGGTAGAAGCATTTCATGTATGTATTCATTCGGAAACCCGTATTCAGCGCCAGCCACATACCTGACAGACACTAAAAATGAAGAAGGCAGCCTCTGCCTCTGAAGTCCACATGCTAGAGAGACCAGTGTGGAAGCCAGTGTGAGGCAAGTGGTAGAAGACAGCACAATCATCTCTGCGGGGCAGGGGGCAATCGGGTGACTGCTGCCAGCACAGGCGATGTTAGATGTAGCAACTGATAGAACGGCCTGGCTTACAGAGAGCTCCAAGAGAATCGAGCCCCAGTGTCACAGAAGTTTTCTCTCCCAACGGGATTCCTCCAGAGAAGACAATTTTAAAATGACTTGGAGACTAATAACTTGCATTTTCTGAGGCAGTCTCTCAAAAAAATTACACAACATAATACACAGCAGAGACCTTTCGAAAAGCAACAGTCTTCTTTTTTTTTTTTTTTTAACAGACTTTCATTCTGTCGCCCAGGCTGGAGTGCAGTGGGGTGATCTCGGCTCACTACAACCTCTGCCTCCTGGGTTCAAGCAATTCTCCTGCCTCAGCCTCCTAAGTAGCTGGGATTACAGGTACCCACCACCACACCCGACTGAATTTTGTATTTTTAGAAGAGACGGGGTTTTGCCAAGTTGGCCAGGCTGGTCTCAAACTCCTGACCTTGGGTGATCCACCCGCCTCAGCCTCCCAAAGTGCTGGGATTACAGACATGAGCCACTGTGCCCAGCAAGCAATAGTCTTCTATAGTCCATACATGTCTCATGTATTTGTATGTCCATGTTCATATTCATATGTATACTGGTTCGATTCAACTATAATTTATTTTTATATAGTTGAAGAAAGAGATGTAACTTTTTCCTCTCAAACATACAGTCGTTTTTCCTTCCTCTGTTAGCTCACATTCCATGCTACTTTCGCTTATTTGAAATGGTACATTTTTACAAGCTTCACGTGTAATCCTGGACTACATTTCCCAGTGAGTAACTGAACTTACGCCAGTGAATACCATACTGGTTGGGAGACAGAAGGCTATGCCACACTCACAAATGACTCCAAGACTTCGACCAATGAATGCCAAAAACATCAATTTCCTGCTCAGGTAAAACTAGCTTGGGAATTCCAGCTGCTTCGTTTCACCCCTATGGTCACTCTACCCGGGCGTGTGCATGCTGTGCTGTTTCATGCATTCGCATGATTCTATGGCAGAAGAAATCATGGAGAAGTCATATATTTCCGTGAGCAAAGCTAGTCCCAGAGCTCCGCCTAACTGCAAGGATGCTGGAAACAAAGAAGAGCAAAGGGAATACTTGCTGAGCATTGACGCTGCTGCCAAAAGTATCCCCCACGATCGTGAAATCTTAAAGGCGTATACCACCCATGGGGAACAAGTTTCCAGGGCAATAAGATATTTTCTTCTCCCTCAACCGGTAGTTAAAAGCTGGTATGAAGTACATCTGCTTCCTTTGTGAACTAAAGCATGTTAAGCTTCTATTTGGCAAAATAAAATAACCATACTAAACAATATAGGCTCCTAAAAGCTAATTAAAGTGCAAGCTCAAATCATCATGAAGGCAGATCAGTTTTAAGTAAAGCTTCTTAAGTGTGATTATCCGCTAGACGTGCATGGAAAGTGTTTTGTGAATTTTTCCTTCATCCTATCTTTAACCTCCCAAACAGCCGCCTACAGAGAGCCAGAGAGTGGCAGGAGAATGTGTTAGTAACGCCAGCACATGTGAGCCTCTCCACGTTTATGAAGGATGATTACATAACTATGATGAGAATAAACTTTTCTCACTTTCCACGGAAGGCCAGTGGGGAGGAAATGGGCTTTTATAACTCCGGCATGATCCAATTAGATTAGTCAGTAAAATACCTTTATGACTGAAGAGAGTAGCAACATGTTGACATGGTGCATCTTGAAAGGAGCAATTCTGCACCTCCTGTCTACACAGTTTTATCTGCTTGAGAGTCATCTGGGGAGTAGAATAGATTGGAGATGCTTCCCTCTGTTCCAGATGTTCTGTATCACAATCTCTGAGGGCGAGTTTCAGAAGCTGCATTTACTTACTATGTGTGTGTGGCTAATCATAGGACATTCAAAGCCTTCTTTTTTTTTTCTTGGTTTTCAAGTTTTTCTTTTTAACATTTCATTGCACTTCAGGTTCTGGGGTACATGTGAATAAAATGCAGGATTGTTGCATAGGTACATACATGGCAATGTGGTTTGCTGCCTCCATCCCCATCACCCATATCTGGCATTTGTCCTCATGTTATCCTTCCCAACTCCCTATCCACCTCTGTCCCTTCCCTAGTCTCCCCCAACAGACCCCATTGTGTGATGCTCCCCTCCCTGTGTCCATGTGTTCTCATTGTTCAATGCTGGCCTGTGAGTGAGAACATGTGGTGTTGGATTTTCTGCTCTTGTGTCAGTTTGCTGAGAATGATGCTTTCCAGGTTCATCCATGTCCCTACAAAGGACACAAACTCATCGTTTTTTATGGCTGCATATTATTCCATAGGGTATATGTACCACATTTTCCCTGTCCAGTCTATCATTGATGGGTAATGGGTTGGTTCCCGGACTTTGCTATTGTAAACAGTGCCTCAATGAACACACGTGTGCATGTGTCTTTATAATAGAATGATTTATAATCCTTTGGATATATACTTAGTAATGGGATTGCTGGGTCAAACGGAATTTCTATTTCTAGGTCCTTGAGGGAGCACCACACTGTCTTCCACAATGGTTGAACTAATTTACACTCCCACCAACAGTGTAAAACTGTTCCTATTTCTCCGCATCCTCTCCAGCATCTATTGTCTGCAGATTTTTAAATGATCGCCATTTTAACTGGCGTGAGATGGCATCTCAGTGTGGCTTTGATTTGCATTTGTCTAATGATCAGTGATCATAAGCATTTTTTAATATGTTTTTTGGCCTCAAATATGTCTTCTTTTGAAAAGATTCTATTCATATCCTTCACCCACTTCTGAATGTGTTTGTTTTTTCCTTGTAAATATGTTTTAGTTCTTTGTAGATTCTGGATATCAGCCCTTTGTCAGATGGGTAGATTGCAAAATTTTTTTCTCATTCTGTTCGTTGCTGGTTCACTCTAATGATTGCTTCTTTTGCTGTGCAGAAACTCTGGAGTTCAATTAGGTCCCATTTGTCTATTTTAGCTTTTGTTGCCAATGCTTTTGGTGTTTTAGTTATGAAGTCCTTGCCTTTGCCTGTGTCATGAATGGTTTTGCCTAGGTTTTCTTCTAGGGCTTGTATGGTGTTAGGTCTTATGTTTAAGTCTTTAATCCATCTGGAGTTAATTTTAGTGTAAGACGTCAAGAAGAGGTCCAATTTCTGCTTTCTGCACGTGGCTAGCCAGTTTTCCCAACACCATTTATTAAACAGGGAATCCTTTCCCATTCCTTGTTTTTCTCAGGTTTGTCAAAGAGCAGATGGTTGTAGATGTGTCGCATTGCCTGTGAGGCCTCTGTTTTGTTCCATTGCTCTATATCTCTGTTTTGGTACCAGTACCATGCTGTTTTGATTACTGTAGCCTTGTAGTATAGTTTGAAGTCAGGTAGCCTGATGCCTCCAGCATTGTTCTTTTGCTTAGAATTGACTGGGCTATGCGGGCTCTCTTTTGTTTCCACATGAAGTTTAAGGTGGTTTTTTTCCAATTCTGTGAAGAAGGTCATAGGTAGCTTGATTGGGATAGCATTAAGTCTGTAAGTTACTTTGGGCAGTATGGCCATTTTCACAATATTGATTCTTCCTAACCATGAGCATGGAATGTTTCTCCATCTATTTGTGTCCTCTCTTATTTCCTTGAGCAGTGTTTTGTAGTTCTCCTTGAAGAGGTCCTTTACTTCCTTTGTTACTTGTATTCCTAGGTATTTTATTCTCTTTGTAGCAATTGTGAGTGGCAGTTCGTTCTGGATTTGGCTCTTTTAAGTCTTTTATTGGTGTATAGGAATGCTTGTGATTTCTGCACATTGATTTTGAATCCTGAGACTTTGCTGAAGTTGCTTATCAGTTTCAGGAGATTTTGGGCTGAGACAATGGGGTCTGCTAAACATACAATCGTGTCGTCTGCAAATAGAGACAATTTGACTTCCTCCTTTTCTATTTGAATACCCTTTATTTCTTTTTCTTGACTGATTGCTCTGGCTAGAACTTCCAATACTATATTGAATAGGAGTAGTGAGAGAGGGCAACCTTGTCCAGTGCCAGATTTCAAAAGGAATGCTTCCAGTTTTTGCCCATTCCGTGTGATATTGGCTGTGGGTTTGTCATAAATAGCTTTTGTTATTTTGAGATACGTTCTATTGATACCTAGTTTATTGAGAGTTTTTAGTATAAAGGGCTGTTGAATTTTGTCAAAGGGCTTCTCTGCATCTAGGGAGATAATCATGTGGTTTTTGTCTTTGGTTCTGTTTATGTGGTGGATTACATTTATAGACTTGTGTATGTTGAACCAGCCTTGCATCCTCAGGATGAAGCCTACTTGATCATGATGGATAAGCTTTTTGATGCACTGTTGCAATTGGTTTACCAGTATCTTATTGAAGATTTTTGGATCTATGTTCATCATGGACATTGGCCTGAAGTTTTCTTGTTGAGTATCTGCTGGGTTTTCATATCAGGATGATGTTGGTCTCATAAAATGATTTGGGAGGGATTCCCTCTTTTTGGATTGTTTGGAATAGTTTCAGAAGGAGTGTTACCAGCTCCACTTTGTATGTCTGGTAGAATTTGGCTGTGAACCCATCTGGACCTGGGCTTTTTTTGGTGGGTAGGCTATTAATTGCTGCCTCAACTACAGCCCTTGTTATTGGTCTATTCAGGGTTTAGACTTCTTCCTGGTCTAGGCTTGGGAGCGTGCAAGTGTCCAGGAATTTATCCATTTCTTCCAGATTTACTGGTTTATGTGCATAGAGTTATTTGTAATAATTTCTGATAGTAGTTTGTATTTCTGTGGAATCCATGGTGATATCCCCTTTATCAGTTTTTATTGCAACTATTTGGTTCTTCTCTCTTTTCTTTTTTATTAATCTGGCTAGTGGTCTATTTTGTTGATCTTTTCAAAAAGCAGCTCCTGGATTTATTAATTATTGAAGGGTTTTTTTGTGTCTCTATCTCCTTTACTCTTGCGCTGATCTTAGTTATTTCTTGTCTTGTGCTAGCTTTTGAGTTTTTCTGATCCTGCTCCTCTAGCTCTTTCAATTTTGATGATAGGGTGTCAATTTTAGATCTTCCTTTGCTTCTCATGTGGGCATTTATTGCTTTAAATTTTCCTCCAGACACTGTTTTAAATGTGTCCTAGAGATTCTGATACATTGTGCTTTGTTCTCATTGGTTTCGAAGAACATCTTTATTTCTGCCTTCATTTCATTGTTCATCCCATCAACATTCAAGAGCCAGTTGTTCAGTTTCCATGAAGTTGTGTGGTTCTGAGTTAGTTTCTTAATGCTGAGCTCCAATTTGATTGCACTGTGGTATGACAGACTGTTTGTTATGATTTCCATTATTTTGCATTTGCTGAGGAGTGATTTACTTCCAATTATGTGGTAAATTTTAGAGTACATGTAATGTGGTGCTGAGAAGAATGTACATTCTGTGGATTTGGGGTGGAGAGTTCTGTAAATGTCTATTAGGTTTGCTTGGTCCAGATCTGAGTTCAAGTCCTCGATATGCTTATTAATTTTCTGTCTTGTTGATGTGTCTAATATTGACAGTGGAGTGTTAAAGTCTCCCACTATTATTGTGTGGCAGTCTAATTCTCTTTGCAGGTTATTAAGAACTTCCTTTGTGTACCTAGGTGCTCCTGTATTGGGTGCATGTATATATATATATATATTTAGAATCATTAGCTCTTCTTGTTGCATTGATCCT
The DNA here is from genome assembly GCF_009761245.1 of Sapajus apella. Taxonomy (NCBI): domain Eukaryota; kingdom Metazoa; phylum Chordata; class Mammalia; order Primates; family Cebidae; genus Sapajus; species Sapajus apella. The sequence goes on along the minus strand of NW_022437039.1, from coordinate 3,195,686 downwards.
TTTACCATCATGTAATACCCTTCTTTGTCTCTTTTGATCTTTGTTGGTTTAAAGTCTATTTTATCAGAGACTAGGATTGCAACTCTTGCCTTTTTTTCTTTCTTTTTTTTTTTTCTCTCCATTTGCTTGGTTAATCTTCCTCCATCCCTTTATTTTGAGCCTATGTGTATCCTTGCATGTGAGATGGGTTTCTTGGATACAGCACACCAATGGGTTTTGACTTTTTATCCAGTTTGCCAATCTGTGTCTTTTGATTGGGGCATTTAGCCCATTTGCATTTAAGATTAATATTGTTATGTGTGAATTTGATCCTGCCATTTTGATGCTAGCTGGTTGTTTTGCCTGTTAGTTGATGCAGTTTCTTCATTGTGTTGATGGTCTTTACCATTTGGTACATTTTTGGAGTGGCTGGTACTGGTTGTTCCTTTCCTTGTTTAGTGCTTCTTTCAGGAGCTCTTGTAAGGCAGGCATGGTGGTGACAGAATCTCTCAGCAATTGCTTGTTCATAAAGGATTTTATTTCTCTTCGCTTATGAAGCTTAGTTTGGTTGGATATGAAATTCTAGGTTGAAACTTCTTTTCTTTAAGGATGTTGAATATTGGCCCCCACTCTAGAGCTTCTGGCTTGTAGAGTTTCTGCTGAGAGATCTGCTGTGAGTCTGATGGGCTTCCTTTTGTGGCTAACCCGACCTTTCTCTCTGGCTGCCCTTGGCATTTTTTCCTTCATTTCAACCCTGGTGAATCTGAAGATTATGTGCCTTGGGGTTGCTCTTCTTGAGGAATATCTTTGTGGTGTTCTCTGTATTTCCTGGTCTTGAACATTGGCCTGTCTTGCTAGCTTGGGGAAGTTCTCCTGGATAATACCCTAAAGAGTGTTTTCCAGCTTGGATTCATTCCGTCACATTCAGGTACACCACACCCATCAAATGCAGATTAGGTCTTTTCACATAATCTCATATTACATGGAAGCTTTGTTCATTTATTTTTACTCTTTTTTCTCTAATCTTGCCTTCTCATTTTATTTCATTAAGTTGATCTTCAACCTCTGATATCCTTTCTTCTGCTTGGTCGATTTGGCTATTGAAACTTGTGTATGCTTCGCGAAGTTCTCATGTGGTGTTTTTCAGCTCCATCAATTCATTTACATTTTTCTCTAAGCTGTTTATTCTCATTAGCATTTCATCAAACCTTTTTTCAAGGTTCTTAGTTGCCTTGTATTGGGTTAGAACATGTTCTTTTAGCTCAGAGAAGATTGTTATTATCTACTTTCTGAAGCCTGTTTCTGTCAGTTCATCAGACTCATTCTCCATCTAGACTTGTTTCTTGCTGATGAGGAGGTGTGATTCCTTGGAGAAGGAGAGGTGTTCTGGTTTTGGTTGTTTTCATCCTTTTGTGCTGGTTTCTTCCCATCTTTGTGGATTTATTTACCTGTGGTCTTTGTAGTTGTTGACTTTCAGATGGGGTCTCTGCGTGGACATCCTTTTCTTGATGATAAACTTATTTCTTTCTGTTTTTTAGTTTTCATTTTAACAGTCAGGCCCCTCTGCTGCAGGACTGCTGGAGGTCCACTACAGACCCTGCTTGGCTAGGTAACACCTGCAGCAGCTGCAGAACAGTAAGGGTTGCTGCTAGTTTCTTCTTCTGTTATCTTTGTCCCAGAAGGATACCTGCCAGATGTCAGCCTGAGCTCTCCTTTATGAGGTGCCTCGATGGATATACAAGGGTTGGGGAGCTGCTTGAAGACACAGTCCGTCCCTTATAGGAGCTCAAATGCTGAGCTGTGAGTTCCGTTGTTCCATTCAGAGCTGCTGGGCAAATACATTTAAGTCTGCTGCAGTGGAACTTATAACCACCTTTTTTCCCAGGTGCTCTGTCCTGGGAAGGTGGGGCTTTATTTATGAGTTCCTAACATGCTGCTGCCTTTTGTCAGAGATGCCCTGCCCAGCAAGGAGGTAGCCTAGTCACAGTATGCCAGCAGAGGTGTTGCTGAGCTGCCATGGGCTCTGCCCAGCTGCTGTGTGAACTTCCTTGTGGTTTTGTTTTTAGAGGTATAGTTAGAACTGTGTCGGTAATGTCAGTCTGCCTCAGTAATGGTGGACTGCCTCTGTAATGGTGGACTGCCTTGGTAATGGTGGACTGCCTCAGTCATGGCTGACTGCCTCAGTAGTGATGGACTGCCTCAGTAATAGCAGACACCCTACCCCCGACAGAGGTGGACGATCCTGGGTCCAGCTGTGCTTGCTGTGAAACTCTCAGTCCAGAGCATTTCAGATTGCTGGTCTTTGTGGGGGTGGGACCCACCAAGCCAGATCACCTAGCTCCCTTTTTCAGCCCCCACTTTTTTTCAGTTGCATGGGTGACTCTGTCTCGCAGGTGTTCCAGGTGACAGTTGAAACGGCACCCAGATTTGTATGAGTTTTTGTGTGGAAACCTGCTGCACTGGCTGAAACAGCCATGCTGGAGGCTTGTAGCACTTTTCCACCCGGGAATCTCCTGGTCTGTGGGCAGTAAAAATTCATTTGGAAATGCAGTGGTCATTCACCCTCCGCGTTCTCGCTGGGAACTGCACTCCAGAGCTGTTCCTGTTTAGCTATCTTGGATTGTCCCAGAAGAAGCGTTTAAACAGTGACTCTAGAGCAAGGCATAGCAAGCTTTCTAGAAAGGGCTACATCATAAATATTTTAGGCTTTTTCTTCCATACAGTCTCTATCTCCACTACTCAACTGTATTATTCTAGTGCAAAAGCAGCCATTGACAGTAGGTAGATAAATCAGTACGACAGAGTATCAATAACATTTTGTTACGAAAACAGATGGCAATACACAAAGCTTAGGCTCATAAAGATTTAAAGAGTTTTGATAAATGTGTACGCCCATATAACTAACACTCCTATCAAACACAGAGTATTTCCATCACCCTAGATAATCCTCTAGTGCCCCTTCCTAGTGAGAACCCAAAACTCTAAAGTAGTGAGTGTTGTAAACTTTCTCACCATAAATGTGTTTTTCTATTTTTGAGCATCATATTAATGAAAACACAGAAAATGCATGCTTGTCTGGCCTTTTATGTTCTTTAGAATGTATATGAGATTCATCCACATCAGGGCATATATCACTGCTGATCTGGTTATGTATGCTTTTTCAATCAGAAAGAGTTGTTGATTGCAAATTTGTCTAAAACAATGAGTGCAGATTTGTCTATTACTGGCTTTACTTTTGTCAACTTTTGCTTCATGTATTTTGAAGCTCTTTATTAGTGGCATACATATTTAGGGTTGTTATAGCTTCCTCATGAATTAACCATCTGATCATTCTGGAATGTCTTTTTTCCTCTTTGGTAATACTGCTTGTCCTCAAGTCAACTTTGACAGTAATACAGACAAACCAACTTTCTTATCTCTACTGTTCACATAGGATATATTTTTCCACCCTTTTACTCAATCTACCTATGACTCTGTATTTAAGACGAGACTCTTGCAGTCAGAAAATAACTGGTTCTTGCCTGTTGATCTAGTCTGACAATCTCTGCTCTTTAAGTGGACTGTCTAGTCCACTTGTACTTGACGTAATTGTTTCTATGGTTGTGTTTTAAGATTTTGCATTTTAATTCTCACATCCACATTTTTCATTTTATTCCTTATATCTTCTTTTTTATTAAGCAAACCCTTTTTGCATTACATTTACATTAATTTTTAAAGCTATATTATATTAATTTTTAGTCATGCTAGGATAAACAACACATATCCATATCATATCACAATCTTTTCAGGGTTCATATTTGGTAGTTTCTGTTAAAATATAAAAACCGTAATAAAATTGTATTTCCTACTGAGCATCATACATTTGCATATTAGTTGTCATAAATTTCACATCGACACACTTAAACCCAAGAATAAAACTGGATCATTTTTATTTTAAACTATCTGGGTTTTTTTTCAAATAAGAGAAGTGAGTTACCTATGTGCCTACCATTTCAACTATTTTTACTTCTTTATATTAGAGCTTTCTTCTGCTTGCGATTCATCTTTGATTGCGTCCCTTGTATTTCTTGTGCTGCTGACACATTTTCTCTACTATTCTTTATATGAAAATGTGTTTATTTCACCTAATTTTAAAGAATATTTTTGCTGGTCATACAATTCTGTGTTGACAGTGTTTTGTTTCTTTCTGAACTTTAATTGCCTTCTGGCCTCCACAGTTTCTATGAGAAATCAGCTGCAATTTATCCATTCATCCCCTGCATTTAATATTTCCTTTTTCATTGGCTGTTTTCAATATTATCTCACTATCTTTTTTTTTTTTTTTTTCATCAGTATGACTGATGTTTGGGTCCAGTTTTTTCGGTTTTTTTTTTTTGTTTGTTTTTGTTTTTGTTTTTTTAATTAAACCTGTATTTAGCCTGATCTACTGAGCTTCTTAAACCTGCAAATGAATGATTTTCACTAAGTTTGGAAAATTTTCACCATTATATTTTCAACTGTTTTTTTCTATATTATTCTCTCTCCTCTCCCTCCCTCTGTGCTTCCAATTGCAGATATATCAGACCAGTTGATACTCCCTCACAGAATTCTGTGACTCTATTTCACTACGCTTCTTTTTCTTTTTTGCATTCTTCAGATTGCATAATTTTTCAATCTGTCTTCAAATTCACTAATCCTTTCTTCTATAGTCTTCAATTTAGCATTAAACTGTTCAAGCGCCTTGCTTATTTCAAATATTCAACATTTCCTTTCTAAACTTTCCATATGATTCCTTTACATGATTTCCATTATTTTTCCTAGGATCCTTTGGTTATTCATTTAAGTAACACAATCTTCTCTTTAAGTCTTGAACATATTTACAATAGTTGTTTTAAAGTCATTTCTGATTATGATAACATCCATGACACATCAGGGTCTGTTTCTGTTTATTTTATATCTTGCTTACAGGTCACATGATCCTGTTTATTCATATGTTTAATAATTTTTGTAATATGTCGAACAATATGCATAATGCATTACAGAAATCCAGGTTGTGCTATTAACACTCTCTTTTGAAAGGTGCTGAATTTTGTTCATGCAAGTGTTTAAATGACTAGAGTGTCATTTTGATCCTGTGGTGCTAGGTTTTGCTCTTTGTCAGGTGGGTCTATTTCCATCTTGAACTTAGTCATCAGGCATGGCCTTATTCTAGTGGAATTGGAACTGAATCCTCAGCATGGACATTCTAGGGTTTCACCTGATTTCATGAAGTGTCATGCAAGGTTTCCCAACTCCGGCTTCCTTGGATCCCAAGTGTCCCAGCACTACACAGATTCTTGTTTTACTATCTAGCTCTGAGCCATGCATCAACTGATCTGTGCCCCCTAGTGAAGTCTCTCACCCTGTGCATGGATAATCAGCCAAGGACTAGGCATAAAATTCCATGCAGACTTATGAGCACTCCCCACGCAGATATTCCTCATTTGTGCAACCTGACCCCCAAACAAGTCCACTTCAGAATCCCAGAATTCCAGTCTTCAAATCTTCAGCTCCGTGAGAACGTCACTGTGCTTGGTATTACCTACCTGCCTTTTCAGCAGAGCAGGGCTCCTGGTCAGAAAGCCAGGGCTTTCATAAGGCTCAAGTATCTCTCTTCTCTCCAGGATCATGGAGCTACCTTTTGATCAATGCTCAAATAGAGTAGCCTTATATAATTCGTTGCTTTTACTACAAGGAACAACCTGGCCTTAGCTGTAGCATCATGGCTGGACAGAGAAGTCTTCTTAGAGTAATACGGTAAAATAAAAACATAATGCAAGCTATATAATCTTTTAAATTTTCCAAGAACTGTGCTTCATTTAAAAAGTGAAAACAAGTAAGTGAAATTGATTAAATAATGTATTGAGTTTAACGAAATATATCCGAAGATTTTTTTATCACATAATTGACACAAAAATCATCAAGATATCTTACATTATTTTTTCACAATATTCTTCAAACATGTGCATTTTATAGGGTATGCCTCAATTCCATCTGGCTATACATTTCAAATATTCAGAAGTACTGAGAAGGCACATCTAGTGACTTCACAGCACAGCTCCAGGTATCCTTAAGCACATTAAAATTTGAGAAACACTAGACTGGAGAGGTTTTCAGATACATTTCTAGCACCCCTAAGAATATTAATCAATGCACACTTCCCTTATTCAGTTCTCTGAAGTGAGAAAATACTCAGGTCAAAAGCTTGCGTTTTCTCCATCAAAAATACAGAAAAAAAATTTTTTTTAGGTTTCACAAATGCAAAACAAAGTAGCTGTTATAAAAGTAGCAAGTCAGTGTCACTCCACTGAGAATTTGTTATTAACATCCCATCCCTCCCTGAGTGTTGAACATTTATTTAATGGTGTGACCTTACTTAGGTCTTGATTTCTAAATCTACGACGTGAACAAAGCCATAAACTGTCCTTGCTGGGATGCAGGGTGGTTTAAAATTGACTGGGGAACAGAATTATTTGAAAAGGTCCCACATGAATCTTCTTCAGAGGTTTACCACCACCTAACCTGCAATTCATTTCTGCAAGATCAACTTAATTCTCACTTTTGGAATTCAAAGCTACATGTTTCTAAGGCCCACAGACACATCGCCTTACATCTTTTGAATCTCCACCTCGCCTACCTCAGGGCTTGGCATGTAATGCTCAAACATTTCTTGAATTAAAAGGCGCACAGGAACAGAGAGCAAATTATTTTTTAAATTAATGGCAAGTGGAGCAGGTGCCTAAGGTGAAATAGGAGAAAACAAGACAGAAAAATAACTTTTTTAAAAAAGAAGGAGATAAAATCATCTGAGATATGAAATATGTTTGTTCTGCCTTTTAAACCCCAGCCACTGACTCCATCGAGGTCGGTCCTCCCCATTACTCTCTTACTCCATTCAAGCCACGTTGACTTCCTTGCAGTTTCTCAAACAGGCCAAATGTGCTCCTCACTCGAGTCCTCTGCACTTGCTGTCACCTCTGTCTGAGATGTTCTTCCCACAGCTGTGGGCACAGCTCGATCCCGTCCCCCTCGCCAAGCTTTACCAGAAACACCATCTTTTCTGAGAGCCTTCCCCAGCCATCCTATCTCGAAGAGCCTCTCGTTTTCTAGCTCACAAAAACCTTGATTGTTTTTCCCAGTACCTAACATAAGGCATAATGTGTTTCTGAGTTGTTTGCTTCTTTGTAATCTGGCTTCTCAGGAGAGTGTAAGTCCCGTGAGGGCAGAAGCATTGTTTTTAGTGTCTTTTCCTTCCTCCACTTCCTAGCTCAGTCCCTGGTCTCTAGTAGACCTTTGAGATACGTACATGTTGACTATGATGTGAATGTTAAACCTCTGGGTTTTAGAGAGCTCTGGGGTGAAAAAGAACAAAATCTGCTCCAGTGAAGAGCAGTGGAGGAGCCAGACCCATGAGTATCCATATGAAGTAAAGGGGGGGATCCCATCATACCTGATCCTGGTAGCATACACATACATGCTGACTTGGATTACTGTCTGAAGCCATACAGAAGATTGTTTGAAACTTGGCTCTACTGTGTACTATGTCTGTGATCTTCAGCATATTACGTAACTGCCTTTGTCTGATTCCGCCTCCTGAAATGGGACACTAGAAGTATCTACTTCACAGAGTTTTAAAATTTAAATTGAAAAAACAAATAAAAGGCACCAGACTTGGCACACAGTAAATGTTCAATGGATAGCCACTGTTAGCTATGACGCCCGCCAGAAGGTGAATTTCATGGCACCAGCAGGAAGGTAAGAGAGGGCTAAAACTAACGGCCTGGGAAAGTGAGGTCACCTCTGCTCGGTCTGCTGGCATTCTCGGCTATCCTGTGGAAACTTTGAATGAGGTCTCTCTCATCTGTGGGTGAATTTTCCTTCTTTGGTGTAATTCTCCATTGCATTTCAAATGGGGCACTTAATCCCTCGGATTTGATTTCCTGGCTGAAGTGGAAACGAAAATGCAAGTAAACACCATATTGGAAATCTGACTGTTCAATGAATCACAGAATTCTTTTCTCATTTGTCACAGGAAAAGAATGAAGTTAAAGTTGTTAATAAGACAATCAGACTAAGCTCCTTGAGAGGCAATTATGATGGAAGAATACCCCCCCATTCCTTATAGCTTTGCCATTTTAATACTGAAAGGCATTTAACTGGAAATCACTTTTTTAAATAGCAGTCTCATAATCCTTTAGAAAATCTCTCCCTAGCAGTATCAGTAGGAAGGTTTGTACATCTCACAATACAATGGGGAGGAAAATAGCCTACCAACCCTTTGCCACTGATCTGTGAGAACATCCCACAGAGAGTGAGCTGCGGATGGTAATTGCATTACTCTATTTCCTGCAAATCCCGATCAACCAGAACCATCAATCCAGGTTAGGCACGAGTTTCTGCTGACTGCAATCAGCTCCCATGGCCTTTTCAACCTGGATTCAGAACCTACAACGAGGCTGTATCTGCTCTGGGCTCATGTTTCCCGTGAATTTAATCCTTGACCAATGAGAAGTGTACTCCAGGCATAGGACATTCACATTGTTTAACTATCCAAGGGTTATCCTCAGTTTAGGGGCCTTTGTAAAACATCAAAGTGCAAACGTGTAGGAGGCTGACTCTGGGAAGGCCTAGCCATGTGCGCAAAGCAGACAAACAAGAGGCTCTCTCGAGGCCCTAGCAAACACCAGCATCCTCCACACCTATTCTGCTGCTTTTCCTATCTCAACATGGGAGACAAATGTCCCCTTAAACAGGCCCACCTCTGGATCACCTGAGATCGGGAGTTTGAGACCAGCCTGGACAACACAGTGAAACCCTGTCTCTACTAATAATGCAAAAAATTAGCTGGGCGTGGTGGTGGGCACCTGTAATCCCAGCTACTTGGGAGGCTGAGGCAGGAGAATGGCTTGAACCAGGGAGGCGGAGATTGCAGTGAGCCTAGACAGAGCCACTGCACTCCAGCCTGAGTGACAGAGCAAGACTCCATCTCAAACAAAAAAAAGAGCCACCTCTTCTCCTCCATCTAGTGAATTATATTTATACTTTCCTGTAAGAAAAAATGTAATAATTGTAGGGAGCTTAAGGATTTGGGGGGGCTGGTCAGAGAAAAAGAAATGACCGTAAGAGGTAGGAGCACACAGGCATGGAGCTACGCAATGCCCCTGGCAGCATGAGACCAGCCAGAGGCTTGTGTGAGACAATCATCATCGAGCAGTGGACGTGGCGGGGAGGGAACTCAGAAGAGGGGATCACCTGTCTGGGTGATATCATTCAGCAGCCCCTTGGGGAGTCTCTGGGTTGGAGACCTCCAAAGGGCTGGGGCAACTTAGGGCCTTTTAATTACAAAGCTCTGGCTGGGCATAGTGGCTCACGCCTGTAAACCAAGCACTTTGGAGGCCAAGGTGGGTGGATCACCTGAGGTCGGGAGTTCAAGACCAGCCTGACCAACATGGTGAAGCCCCGTCTTAAAAAAAATAAAATAAAATAATTATAACTTTAAAAAAAGGTAAAAAAAAAAAAAAAAAAAAAAAAAAAGTAACTACAAAGTCCTATCTCACCAAATGAGTAATGCTGGTGAGGCTTTGTGAAATCCGCAAAGCAGGCTGGTTGCAGATGACTAAAAAAACTGCTTGTTTGGGCTATTTTAAAAAATAATTGGCTGTATTAAAAAATTGAATTGAAGCCAGGCTAGGTGACTCACACCTGTAATCCCAGCACTTTGGGAGGCTGAGGGGGGTGGATCACCTGAGGTCAGCAGTTTGAGGCCAGCCTGGCCAACATGGTGAAATTCCATCTCTACTAAAAGTAATAATAATAATAACAGTTAGCCAGGCGTGGCGGTGCACACCTGTAATCCTGGCTACTCGGAAGGCTGAGGTGGCAGGATTGCTTGAACCCGGAAGGTGGAGGCTGCAGCGAGCTGAGACCACACCACTCCACTCTAGCCTGGACGACAGAGGGAGACTCTGTCCAAAAAAAATAAAAATAAAAAAACTGAGTTGGGCAACAGTGAGCTTTCCAGCTACCAGGTCCCAGCCTGGGGTGAAGCAATAACCCAGGGGTCAATCCCTAGAGGTCATCTGAGGCTCATTTACATTACAATAATCAGATCCTACAATACAAAGACGATGGCTCCAATAGCAGAGGGTCCACTCCCAGAGACAGTGAAAACTTTCCCTTTGGGACTATAATGGCAAGGCTCTGCAGGGCCCAGGCGCCCACGGAGACAGAAGACTTCCTTTAGAGGGGGCTGGGTGGCACAGGAGAATGTGGACACAGCATGGACGAACCATCCAACAAAAAGGACAATACAGTTTCAGTTTTTGATGCTTAATACCTCTTAGTAAAATGTTGACAAATAATATAAACTGTGTGGAGCAAATAAAACACCTAGAAGGGGGGCTCCCGCTTGCTGGTCACGAGTCTCCAGCCTCTGTCTCACACTTGAGGGCAGCTAGAAAGTCAGTGTCCCATGAAGGGAATGTACCTTTATAGCTAAGCAAAGAGTTCATTTTTTAAAGCTGTGTCTTCTTTTCTCCTTGTATGTTTTCTCTTGCTATGTAACATACCTAACATAAAATTTACCTTTTAACTATTCTTTTTTTGAGGGAGTCTCACTTTGTCACCCAGGCAGTGGTACAATCTCAGCTCACTGCAACCTCCGCTTCCCAGGGTTAAGAGATCCCTTGACCTTAGCCCCCTGAGGAGCTGGGATTACAGGCATGTGCCAACATGCCTGGCTAATTCTTGTACATTTTGTAAAGAGCGGATTTCGCCATGTTACCCAGGCTGGTCTTAAACTCCTGAGCTCAAGTGATCCCCTGGCCTCAGCCTCCCAAGGCGCTGGAGTTATTTTAACTACTTTTAAGTGAATAGTTCAGTGGCATCTAGTACATTCACAATGTTTCTCAACTATCACTGCTATCCTTTTCCGTCATTTTATCATCTTCCCAATCTGAAACTCTGTATTCACTAAACAGTAACTCATCCCCCCACTTCAGCCCCTGGTAACCTCTATTTTACTTTCGGTTTTTATGAATTCGACTACCGTAGTATCCCTAGGAGTGGAACCATATCACATTTGTCCCTTTATATCTGGTTTCTCTCACTTAACATAATGTTTGCAAGGTTCATCCATTCTATAGCACATGTCAGAACTTTATTATGTTTTATGGATGAATGATTTTCCACTGTATATATGTACCACATCTTATTTATTCATCCATGTATGGGCATTTGGGTTGTTTCTGCCTTTTGGCTACTGTAAATAGTGCTGCAATAAATACTGGTATATAAGTATCTGTCCAAGACTCTGCTTTCAGTTCCTTTGGATGTATTCATAGATATGGAATTGCTGCATCAAAAGGCAATTTTTGGTTTAGCCTTTTGAAGATCTCCTAAAATTTGGTAATACTTCCGAAGTATCTCCCTAAGTAATGCAAAGATTTTCTTCTGATAGTATGTGTGTTAAAATGCTAATATTCTCCAGAGAAACGCAACAGTTTACGTATTTCCAATGGTGTTTTTTTTATGGGTTGCTGAAAAACAGTTTTATTTTTCTACTGGTGGTATTTCCGTCTTTTAAACTAATATCTTTTCTACTTATCCTGAAGCTTATTGGTAGTAGCTTTGGTGCTTTAATCAGAGAGTATATTTTATACACACACATACACACTCACTGCCACATAGATCACATTCTGCAACCCAGCAGAACGCATGACAAAGGTCCCATGGCTTTTTCTTCCCATTAACTGAAAAGATAGAGTTACTCCCTTCCCCTTCAATAAGGGAAGAGCCAGTGAGCCCCAGGGTGCTGACTCAGCACACTGGCCATCCACTGTCAGTCAATCACTGATGGGGAGCGGATGTTGCAAGGAAGGCCCAGGCAGCACAATATATGCCTGGATGTGACAAATAGCCCACGCAGGGATGAGGCTCCACGGCGGGGTATTATGTCTTCAGAGAGTAACTTGAATGAGAAAGTGGTGAACATAGAAAAGGAAAGGGTTAGGGAATTCATAAAATGCATTTGTTCATTCAAGAATTCCCAGCATGTGGAAAGCTCCTTTAAAAATTGTGTGTGTGTGTGTGTGTATGTGTGTGTGTGTGTGTATGTAGGCGCGTGCTTATCCTTTAGACACAAGGTTCTGTTATAAATAACAGAAATACACAAAATATTGAAGAGTCTTCCTCACTGTCAAGAAGAGGAGACAATCAAGGGGTGAATTAAAAGAAAAAAAAGCATTAAAAAATAACAAGAAGGGCTGGCCATAGTGGCTCACACCTGTAATCCCAGCACTTTGGAAGCCCAAGGTTGGCAGACCCTTCGAGACCAGGAGTTCGAGACCAGCCTGGTCAACATGGTAAAACCCCATCTCTATTAAATATACAAAAATTAGCCAGACGTGGTGGTGGGCACCTGCAGTCCCAGCTACTCCAGTGGCTGAGGCAGGAGAAATGCTTGAACTCAGGATGCAGGGGTTGCAGTGAGCCAAACTCATGCCCCTGCACTCCAGCCTGGGTGAGAGAGTGAAAGAGACTCCATCTCTAAACAAATAACAACAAAATAAGTCATTGAGTACTAACTCTGTCCTAGACATTTTATAGGTATTGCCTCATTTAATCCCACAGTCATCCTATAAAGAAAGGTACCCTTAGTTACTCCTTTTATAGAGGAAGAAAAAGTCTGAGAGACATCAATGAACCTGTTCACATTCACCAGCTGCTAAAAGTAGAAGGCCAACTGGCCCTGACAACCCCTGATCTTAAAAGCTCCCTGCCTGTTAACCACCATGCTACATGAAGCTCCCAAAGGAACAGATGTGTAAACTGAGTTGAGCCTTAGAAGGATGAGCAGCAATGCTTCCTTGGACAGAGCAGGCACAGCATACAAGCAAATGGAATGGTGCAGTCAGACATGCTGAGAACAAAAGTCCAATGTGGTTGGATCACTCTTGGAAGCTGGGCTTTGGAGGTGCTGGGTGTGGGCAGTGGCCTGAGATGAAGTGAAGGAGGTAGGATCCAGGATTTCAGGCATCATCATCTTACATGGTGTTTCTCCAAAGGTGGTCCACAGCACCCTCAGGACGCTAGAGGTGGCCCCACCATGTAGACAGGCCAGCCCACATCACACTCACTGGGGCACCTTGTAAAGAACGCAGACTCCTGAGCACCCACAGACACATTAAGTCTCTGTCTCCAAGCACAGCCTGGAGTCCCATGTTCTGAACAGCTCTCTGGGTGTGTTGTGTGTACCATGAAGTTCCTGTAAACCTGCAGTGCATGTATTTCAATGGGATGGCAAGGCTGTGCCTGGATGTAGAGGACACACTGGGTGCACACTCCCAACACGCCGGTTGGACAGGAAGATTTATTTTTTATCAGGATATGGTGCATGGTTCTATTAGGACACACATGGATAAATCATAAAGTAGAATGTAAATTACAAAATGCATTCTCGTAAGATGAAGTGTGAAAGCTCTAGGAAATAATAACAAGAAATCTGCAGGAAGAACAAGCCGTTTCACACGACAGCCCCAGACTTCCTTGTCCTCCTTTTTAATCTTCACCATCCCCCACCATAAATCCAGAAGCATGCGTTCTTTACACCAGAAATGTTTGGATGAAAAAGAGAGTGGGGGGCTGCAGGGAATGTGAGCAGCACCAGAACTGATGTCTTGTACAGAGGAGAAACACGGGGACAGATCTGAGTTGGTAAAAGATGACTCAGCCATCTGAATTCAGAGCCACATGCAAACAGGCAGCAAGAGAATACAAGAGGCTAAGAAGGAAAGGCAAAATTAATATTAATAATTAATAACAATACTTATTATTATATGTTGCTATTCATTGAGCCAACATGATTTCTTTGTACAATCCTTACCTAAGAAATACAGTGTACGTATTACCATTATACCTATAAAGTCCATGTGGAAATCGACACTCAGACAAATTATATGACCCACCCAAGATCCAATGACAGGCAGGATGGTGGAGAAGATGCCATTCACTCCAGTGTTCCCTTAGGAAAGCACAACATGGGAAATTCCCTTACAAGGAGATTAGAATCTTCTGACATTGCTGATGGGAAAGTAAAATGGGGTAGCTGCCGTGACAGTCTGCTGGTTCCTCAGTAAGTTAAAAGAGAACGACTGCATGATCCAGCAATTCCACTCCTAGGTAGGTGCCCAAAAGAACGGAAAACGTGTGCTCCAACAAATACTTCTTCATAAATCTTCATAGCAGCTATTCACCTCAAGGAAATGATGAAAATACCTCAAATACTAAGGAATGGATAAACCAAATGTGGTCTAAAATGTGGTCTATCCATACAATGGAATATTACTCAGCCATAAAAGGGAACGAAGCACTGATACATGCTACCACAAGGTTGAACTTCAAAAAAACACTATACTAAATGAAAGAAGATGGACGCCAACAGCCACATATTGTATGTGAGCTATCCGGAATAAGAAAATCTATAGAGACAGAAAGCAGATTAGTGACTGCCAGAGGCTGGGGCAGAGGAGAAGGAATAAGAATGACTGGTTAGCGGATTGAAGGTCACCTTCAGGGTGAGAAAAATGTCTTAGAACTGGACAGAGGTAGTAGTTGCCTAACATTACGAATGTGCGAAACTCCCCTGAATTGTCATTAAAAGGTTAATGGGGCCAGACATGGAGACTCATGCCTATAATCCTAGTGTTTTGGGAGGCTGAGGCAGGATTTCTTGGGGTCAGGAGTCTGAAGCCAGACTGTGAATAGCCTGTGGAATGATCTGAGCAACAGAAATAAAGACAATATTAGATTACAGCTCACCTTCAAAATAAATATTGAGCCAATAGTGATATAAACACTGAATAAATAAATGGAGGAGAATGAAAAATGTTTCCTTATACAAAAGTTCCAATTAATACACATACAGGGCATGAGAGGAAATTGCGAATCACCATTAGACTATCAAAGTCATAAATTAGGGTACTTTTAAATTCAAAGGTAAAAGCAAACATTATGAAGAAACTTGGAAGATGCCTTCTCAACTAAGTGATCAAGGTTAATATCACTAGTGATAAGATACAGAGACAGTGTTGACTCTCCAATGTGATCTGCCAGGGACACATCTCTTTTGTGGTATCCTTTCCAATAACACATAAAGTCAGCCTAATCAGGGTCAAACAGCAAATAATCCCAACTGAGAAATATCCCTTAAAAAGATTTAAAATTAATATTAATGATTAATAACAACAATTAGTATAAACAGCTAATATTCATTGAGCCAAGATGATTCTTTTTTTTTTTTTTTTTTTTTTTTGAGACGGAGTTTCACTCTTGTTGCCCAGGCTGGAGTGCAATGGTGCGATCTCGGCTCACCGCAACCTCCGCCTCCCGGGTTCAGGCAATTCTCCTGCCTCAGCCTCCTGAGTCGCTGGGATTACAGGCACGCACCACCATGCCCAGCTAATGTTTTGTATTTTTAGTAGAGACGGGGTTTCACCATGTTGACCAGGATGGTCTCGATCTCTTGACCTCGTGATCCACCCGCCTCGGCCTCCCAAAGTGCTGGGATTACAGGCGTGAGCAAGATGATTCTTTAAAATAATCCTCACCTAAGAAACATGGTGTAGGTATTACCATTGTACCTATAAAACCTATGTGGAAACTGATGCTCAGACACATTATATGACCCACCCAAGGTCCCATGACAGGCAAGATCAAAAGTATCAAAGTCGTGAAAGACAAAAAAAAAAAAAAAAAAAAAAAAAAAAAAAAAAAAAAAAAAAAACCTGAGGAACTGTCACAGATTGGAGGGAAGTAAGGTACAATGGTCTGAATGTGTGTGCCCTCAACCTCATCGCTAGTGCGATGATACTGGGAGGTGATTAGGTCATGAAACCAGAGCCCTCATGAATAGGATCAGTAGAGGAAACAAAAAAAAGAGAGAGAAGAGGAAGAAGGAGGAGGAGGACAAAAAGGAGAAGCAGGAGGAGGAAGAAAGAAAAGAGAGAGAGAAGGAAGGAAGGAAGGGAGGTAGGGATGGAGGAGAAAGAAAGAGAGGAGGAGGGGGGGGGGAGGAGGAGGGGGAGGGGGAGGAGGAAGCAGTGGCAGCAGCGGCCTCCACCACTGCTGTCCTCTGCCACTGCTGTCCTCTGCCACTGCTGCCCAAGAGAGGTACCTTGACCCTTACACCATGTGATCACATGGCAAGAAGATGCCATCTGTGATCCTGGAAACCAGCACTTACCCAAAATTGAATACGCTAGTGCTGTGATTTTGGACTTTCCATCTTCCAAAACCATAAGAAATAAATTTCTTTAAAAAAAAACCCCACCCAATGTACGGTATTGTTACAAGCAGCCTGAATAGACTGGGACTATTACATAAGGTGATCTGGCAACTAAAACCAATGTGGGATAATGGATTGGATTGGATCCTGGAAGAGGAAAAGGGCAAAAGGACTGGAGTAAAATCTTTTAAACTCAATGAAGTCTATACTTCAGTTACCAGCACGGTCCCAACGCTAGCTTATTAGCTTCTGTTATTGCATGATGGTGATGTAAGATGTTAATATTCAGAGAAGATGGGTGAAGCCTATACAGAAATTCTCGGTACGACTTCTGCAACTCTTCCGAAACTACAAAATTATCTCAAAAATTTTTTAAATTATTTACAGCTGCTACTTGAAAAGTTACAGATGTCCATCTTGCGTTCTTACTAGAAATATTTCACTTCATCACCCACAAAATTATTGCTTTCACTGTGTTTAGAAGAAAATATTTAATCCTGGTGGTGGGAAGGAAATGAGATCATTAAAGGAAGTGGAGTACATAAAAATTCTTACAGAAAACTTGACTAAGTCTTTTTTCTGAATATCCTATAGGTAACTCCTCTTAGATGGTGTCTGATGCCATTCTGCGCTGCTATAACTAAATAACTGAAAATGGGTAATTTATAAATAACAGAAATTTATTTCTCACAATTCTGGAGTCTGGGAAGTTCAAGACCAAGGTGCCAATAGGATCCGTTGTTTAGTGAAAGCTACATCCTCCACAGGAGAGGAACGCTGTGTCTTCACATGGCAAAAGGCAGAAGGGCAAGAGAGCCAAATGCTACCAGAAGCCTCTTTTACAAGGAGCTTAATCCCATTCACGGGGGAGGAGCGTTTATGGCTTAATCACATCTGGACGGCCCCACCTCTTAATCGTATCACAATGACAACACCAGAACTTTGGAGAAGACGCATTCAAACCATAAGAGATGATCTAACATTGTATGGTAGACATAATCGTCATCATTTTGGATCATTTGAAACACATGATGAACTTGGAAATGAAGGTTAAACTGTCTTCTGAGATTTTTTTTTAATACCGTAAGTTCTGGGATACATGTGCAGAACATGCAGATTTCATAGGTATAACATGTGCCATGGTGGTTTGCTGCATCCATCATTTCATCATCTACATTAGATATTTCTCCTAATGCTACCCCACCCCTAGCCCTCTACCCCTCCGACAGACCCCAGCATGTGATGTTCCCCTCCCTGAGTCCATGAGTTCTAATTGTTCAATTCCCACTTATGAGTGATAAGATACTTTGTTTGGTTTTCTGTTCCTGTGTTAGTTTGCTGAGAATGATAGTTTCCAGCTTCATCCAAGTCCTTGCAAAGGACATGAACTCATCCTTTTTTACAGTTGCATAGTATTCCATGGTATATATGTGCCACATTTTCTTTATCCAGTCTATCATTGATAGCCATTTGGGTTGGTTCCAAGTCTTTGCTATTGTGAACACTGCCACAACAAACATATACGTGCATGTGTCTTTATAATAGAATGATTTATAATCCTTTGGGTATATACCCAGTAACGGGATTGCTGGATCGAATCCCATCTCTAGTTCGAGATCCTTGAGGAATCGCCACACTGTCTTCCACAATGATTGAACTAATTTCCACTCCCACCAGCCATGTAAAAGTGTTCCTATTTCTCCACATCAAAACTGTCTTCTGAATTTTAAAGGTAATTGTCATACATATTTTTTGTATATTTGGCATCCTTCCAAAGATGTCCACAAATTCCTGAGAATTTACACACTCATAGTAATTTGTGGCTTTAAATCTTTCCCCCCTGAACTCTCACCCTTCTCATAAGGACTCCCTTTCATTTGGGTCTAACTTACCCAAGAATGGAACTCAGCATCTCAGCCTTTATTTATTTACAACTACTCCAAGAAGGCTTTGGTGAGAGTATCAGACTTTACTGATGTTCCCTAAGGAGTCCGGAGTTGCGGAGGAATTTTAAATCTTGGACATGCACCCTATTCAGAATTATATGTTTAACATCCTAGCTCTTGAAAGGACTTCTAGCATCTGCCAGTGGAGATTAACTCAGTACCTTTACCATAGAGCCTCCAGCATCTCTCTCCCTCTGTCCCCCAATTTCATCCTCTCATCTCTTCTCTGCTCTCCCACTTCTCTAAATTCCTAGTAATATCTTACTCATGGGGGTTCTGTCTTCTCCCCTATTAGCTGAGATACGTGCACTTGCAAATAACAAGAAGCCCAACTCAAACTTGATTAAACAGCAATGAAATATGCTGTCTCACATAAGAGGAAACCCTGGGCACACTACCAGTTACACAAACCAGTGGATATTTTCAGTTTCAGAAGGTCCTCTTCACTCTGCTTCTCTCCTCACCTGCACTGGCTTCATCTCCAAGCAGGTGGGTAACTGACTGCAGCAGTCGTGGTTATCATATCTATGCAAGAAAATCTCCACTGCAATGCATGGTAGTATCTTCCTGCAGCCTTCTTGGTAATTTAAAAAAACTGTAATTAGCCTTTAGAAAGAGATATTCATACCTCACCTGTGCATACAGTATGATTTTCCTATTCCTTAACAAACCTGTGTGGGCCAGGAGAATGCTACAGCTCAGGACGGCAGAGGCCTGAGACCCTGGGGATTATCATAGGTGATTCAGACCAGGGGTTGCGGAATGATGACCACAAGCCAAACCCAGCCCACTGTGTAGCGAGGTAAATAAACTTTGCAAATAAACAGTAAGTAGCTGCAAGAAAGACTATTCAGCCGACAGGACAAAAAACGTGGCTCTTTATAGAAAAAGTTTGCTGACCACCAGCTTAGAGTAATGAGATGCTATCCTTGGAATTTATCTCAGCATCCCAGCTAGCTGCCATGCAAGGACAGAGGGGAAAAAAATGGATGTTATGCAGACAAGTACCGATCTCACTATAGCCCAACCCCTGGGCTAGCCAACATGCACAAATCCATTAAAGGGCTATTCTGTTATGATATCATTACTATTGCATATGGCTTCAATTCACTTTATTTTATAAAATTACCATAATAATAAATACCTTTTTTTTTTTTTTTTTTGAAATGGAGTCTTACTCTGTCACCCAGGCTGGAGTGCAGTGGTGTGATCTCAGCTCATTGCAACCTCCACCTCCCGGGTTCCAGCGATTCTCCTGCCTTAGCCTCCCAAGTAGCTGGGACTACAGGCATGCGCCACCACACCTAATTTTTTATTTTTATTTTTTAGTAGAGACAGTATTTCACCATATTAGCCAGGCTGGCCTCAAACTCCCGACCTCATGATCTGCCCGCCTCAGCCTCCCAAAGCGCTGGGATTACAGGTGTCAGCCATGGCACCCAGCTACCTCTTTTTACCTTAGTGCATTTCTCTGGAAAGAGTTAAAGCATACAAGCCTATGCAAGCTCTCAAATTTGTACTTACTAAATTCTAGGGGGCAGTGAAATCCTAAAACTTGAAGTGTCTACTCCACGTTATGCCAACTATTTCTTAAAAGAATCCTAGTGGGGTAGGAGACTGGCAGGACATATTTCTGAGTCCTGACAGGATGAAGTTAAAAAAAAAAAAAAAAAAAGCAGGAACTAGTAAATGGTGACAAAAGCAATACCCAGGTGCCTTCATTGCTCATTACGATAAGACACTCACCAGGGCCATGACAGTTTACAAATGCATGGCAATCACCGGGAAGTTACCACCCCTTTCCATGGCCACAACCTGGAAGTTACTGCTCCTTTCCTAGAAAGTTCTAAATAGCCTACCCCTCAGTTTACATTAACTTGTCAGTTAATTGCATGTAATTGCAAATGGGTATAAGTGGGTATGGGTATAAATCTAGCTGCAAATAGCCCATAGGTTGCCAACTCTGGGTGCAGTGCGTGTGAGACAGCCTTCCTCTGCAAGGAGCCCTATCATTCAACAGAAGCTTAACCGTCTCACACCAAAAGCTTGCATCTTCATTCTTTTCTAGGTGAAGCCAAGAATCCTCCCAGGCTAAGCCCCAACTTTTGGGCTTGCCTGTCCTGCATCACTAGCCTTTAGTCATCTTGAACCTTGATACATTCTAAAATACACTTCAAAGGGATTTGGTGCCAGTAGACAAGGCAAGCATATCATTATTTGTCTGATAAAAACAGTATCAGAAAGACTGACCTATAGGCAGTGTTAGGAGTCCGCAAGTTACGCCCCTCTTCAAGAAAACTTTTATGCGATTAACTCTAACTGGTAATGTCCCATTATGAAAAAGGAGAAATAAACAACTATAAATACAACTGCAGCAACGACTGCCTTACCATACCATAAGTAATGAGATCCTAAAAGCTATGTACACACGAAAAGGCGATGCTCATGCTAGAGTTTTCTCACTGCCTTCAATTTCAAAAGCAGTCCAACGATTTAATTCCACATGAGATATTATTCTTAATTGCATAAGATGGAAATAATAGTCATCAAAGACTCTAACTGTAAAATGGCCAGCGATAGAAGAATTTCCTCACTGAAATCAGAGGAGATATTACTCTTAATTGCATAAGATGGAAATAATATTCATCCAAGAATCTAACTGTAAAATGACCAATGAGAGAAGAATCTCATCCCTGAAATCAGATCATCCTGTAATAACACAAAACTTTTTTCTTTGTGAACATGAGAGAAGATGAAGGGAGAAAAAAAAATAATGAGTACATACCCATCTAGAGATTGACAACTAGAAAGAATGGTAAATAAAGACTTTCTCCCCAGGCGGCAGCAGTTTGAATAGTCATGCTTAGTCCTAAGTGAAATCTCTTCGACAGAGACCTGCTCTATTTAGAACAGCTGGATACCAGCCCTAGGGTTTCAGATCATCATAATAAAATGTCATTATTATGCCGGTGGTGATACAGGTTTCCCTGGGATGGGAGCAAAGGAAAACGGCCTGGAAGTGGAATAATAGATGTAAAGAGAGGCAGGGACCATGGCCTCTGCGACTCCTTCAAATCAATTCAAGACAACAAACGTTTGTGGAGGGCAATGTTACATGCTAGGCACGATGCTACTCCCGTACCCCAAATGTGGATGAAACCCAAGGTTCAGTTTTCATTTCTTCTTTGCTTCCTCCTCATACCCCTGTCGTGTCCTCAGTCTTGCTCTTCACGGTGAAGAACAGAGAACATGGCTTCATGGCTTCAGTATCACTGAATCTGGAGACACAAAGTTTCTGCCTTTGCTTCCATAGCTGTCTCTTAGCTTGACCTTTGCCAAGCTCCAAAAATTGTCTTTGCCCATTTTCTTCCTCTGTAAAATGGGTGCAATGCTGACTTCCTAGAAAGGTTGTTACAAGAATTCAAAGAAATGGGATTGATGAGAGCATCTAGAGGCTGAAGCCTCTGTGTCCACTCTCTCACTTTTACCTTCTCTGCCCTCAAAATGGCACACACCTTCCATGGGTGTTCAGTTCGGCTCCTTGCAGAGGAGGGCTAACTCATAGGCACTGCACCCAGAGTTGGCAACATATGGGCTACTGACAACTATGTTTGTATCTACTTATACCCGTTTTTGGTTACACATAAAATAAGAAACCAGTTAAGGCAAACGGAGGGGTGGCTTTCTGCCTTTGCTTTAATAGCTGTGATGCTCCCGGCCATGCCAACATGTCCACAGGTTGGCGGTCACAGTACCGTTCACAAATCCACACAAAATCTTGGACTTGTCACCATCCAGAAAAAATTTTCTTTTATGTCGCTGTGGTTCTGGCTCTTTACTTCCCTAAAGTAGCATTAAACATCACCTCACTATCATAGCCTAATGGTGGATGTTGACGCTCAACCTTGTGTTTGGCCACATAACTTGCTTTGGCCTAGGCGATGTTAGAGGATGTGACATGAGCAGACGCTTAAAACGTCCTCTCACAATCGGTTTTACCTTCTTGTCCATCTGTCTTCTCCATCTGTCATTCACTAAGAGAAGAAGATATCCACAGAAGTCTCTGATCCAAGGAGGATGAAAGAGACCAAGGAAGATCTGAACTCAGCTTGCACCTTGGAGTCTGCAATGCAGCCTGGACTAACCACCCAGCACCCACATGCCTGCTCATCCACACCTTGAGTAGGAAAAGTATATGAGGAACTATAGTTTAGGACAGTTGGTTAGACAGAACCATGTTGGCAATAGCCGTATGATACATTTTTGTTGGCTTCAATTGTGCTTCACTGCTACTTCTAGGCCCAAATGGAGTTATACATGCAAACAATCAACAGGAGAGAACTGAAAGACGATGTAGGAAATTACTTTCCAACTTACCAACACTTTCCAACTCCCCTCTACAAAGATTTCCAAACTAGTCGAACCTGCTCTGATCGCTCAGATGTAATATCCTTGGAATGCCTGCTAAGCGTTTTACTTAGACGTGTCCTTTCTTTACATCAAGCTCTGGGCATGTAAAACTGATTCCACTCCATCTCTCACCTCAGAACTCACTTCCTGTCTGACTTTTTTTTTTCCCTTTGAGACAAAGTTTTGCTCTTGTTGCTCAGGCTGGAGTACAATGGCACCATCTTGGCTCACCACAACCTCCGCCTCCCGGGTTCGAGCAATTCTCCTGCCTCAGCCTCCTGAATAGCTGTGATTACAGGCATGCACCACCACAATTGCTGTATTTTTATTAGAGACAGGGTTTCTCCATGTTGGCCAGGCTGGTCTCGAACTCCCAACCTCAGGTGATCCAACTGCCTCAACCTCCCAAAGAGCCAAGATTACAGGAGTGAGCCACTGCACCTGATTGTGTGTGACTTCTTGAATGCACCTTTATTACTCAAGTGGCTCCTACTCAACATGTCAAGGTTAACTGTGATTTTTCTGTTAGAATGTACATATTGGATAAACATTAGAAGTAACACCTACCGTTTTCATTTATTGAACACTGATAAGTTTCCAGGTAATGTTCTCAATTCTTACCTGCATTTCATCCTATAACCCTTACAGTAGAAGTTCTTCAAGTCCACAAAATGTATTATCTTCCTCACGACAATGAAAAACTTCATTGTTAATTGGCTCCAGCTAGCTGTTGGTCTGGAATACACCAGTCAGTGGCTCTGAAACCACTTTTCCACTGGTCCAACTGTTTTACGTGAATTATTGCATTCAATCTATAACACTAACTACCTTTTAAAAATCAGATCAGTAAATGGAAAATGAGAGAGATTAGGTTTTAATGATTCTTTAATAATCACAACTTTAGCATATGTTTCTTAGTCCAAAACCACTTCTCCTCTGGACCACGTACTGTATGTGAATTATTTCTATCAATCCATACATTTATCCCGTTTTGTGAAACCACTTAAAAGAAGATGAGGGAGTTTTGATGGTACTGATTCTTTAGTAATCACACCGCTAGCATGTCTCTATTTCTGATCCTGCTACCTATACCCAAGTGGTTTTTATAGGTCTTCCTTTCTTGTTTCTTCTCATTCCAAATCATTCTGCATTTTGCCCCAGAATTAAACTCCTTAAAATACCTCCTTTATTGTCACAGTTTTCTCCTGCCCTGCCACCACCAATTACTGATATTAGAAATATCCAATTTATTTTGATGAGACATATGTCAAAAGCCACATTCCTGGGGCTCTGCTCTATACCTGCAATGGGACATCCCTATAAGAAGATTCCATCACACATTTAATTTCCTTTCAAGAAATTCACTGACAAAGTGGGTGGAAGTAGGATGACAAACCTTCTCAGAAACACCTTAACTCAAAAGGTTTTGGTGATTTCACAGCCCACTGCGTATCAGGTGAGGTACGACTTTCTTATTCAAGGGCTTCATCCCAGTTCACCACAAAACCAGTTCTAACAAGACGGCTGACCGAATCTCGAGAAAGGGTGATTGTCCGAAGGCGGATACGAGACCTGTATGTCCAACAATGGGTGACATCGCATATCTGTTCTGACTGCTCAGACATCTGCTCCAGCAAGTCAGTGTATGTGACACACTTCTCATTAAGAATGATGACTGTCATTCCTGTGGTGCCATTTCTCTTTGTGAAATGCCCTCAGGCTCTTTCGCTCCCTCTTGTCCATCCTCGGAGGCAAATCACACTTCCTAAGTCTAGCAGCAGATCTGACCTCCCCGTTCCACCCCGTAACACCCACAAGAATCTCTTCCTTCCTCCGAAACCTTATAAACATGCCG
The DNA here is from genome assembly GCF_009761245.1 of Sapajus apella. Classification (NCBI taxonomy): domain Eukaryota; kingdom Metazoa; phylum Chordata; class Mammalia; order Primates; family Cebidae; genus Sapajus; species Sapajus apella. Next base: position 3,171,196 of record NW_022437039.1, on the reverse strand, counting down.
GTACCTATCGTGACTTCCTGGAAATACCATTTTCTACACGTGCTTTTCGCTTTCCTCCACAGTAGCATTTTGCAATCTCAATACTATCGACATTTTGGGCCAGATAATTCTTTGCGGTGGGGGCCGTGCTGTGCACTGAAGGATGATTAGCAGCATCTCTGGTCTCTGCCCACTAGATGCCACCAGCACTGCCTCCCCGGTTGCAACGATGAAATATGTCTCAAATCATGGCCTAGAGTCCTCTGGGCAGTCAAACTGTACCCCATTGAGAGCCACTGCTCCAGCTTATACAATTCTCGAAGGCTGAGATGATATTCAACCCTCCTCCTCCCCGTTCCTATTTCATGTCACTCGTGGAGTGTCCTTCACATAGAAAGTGCTCAATGTTATGGCGGATTGATTTCACATTTTCATGGATCCATCTTAATTGGAGGGTTTTGTTTTTTGAAACAGCCCAGCGGGTAGTTGTTTTAATCTGCCATTAAGTCCACATCATTTCACAAATGACTGCTTAAAAATGCACACTACTTAGGTATCAATTGTGTTTGTGCAGGATACAGAATTCTGCTTCTCCTAATAGGATCATCTTCTGAAAAGGCAATCTTTTATTTTATTTTATATATATTTTTTTCAGCACCTACCTAGAATTCTGTGCTATTCTCTAGCAATCATCAATTTCCAGAGAGGTTATTTATGAAGCTACAGAGAATTGTGATGATGCTGCAAAGAAGTCACAGTGACCTACAGAGAAAAAGTCAGAGCACCAGACAGCTGAAAGAATAATGAACTAAAAAAAAAATGAAGAAAATACAGAAAACCAAAAATTAAAGTGAAAAACCTATTGTGACCATCCAAAAAATATACCCTGATGCATAGACCATAGATATGCTAATAGATTAAATCTACTCATGTTTTAAAAATCCTTGGGTTTATAATAAATCACATGAGGTTATTTTTTCCATGGGTGGTATTAACGTTTTTTTGATAAAGTAATAACGGTGATAATTAGAGACCCAAGATACATAAAAAAGTGATTTCCAAACATAAAAGGTAAAACCACAGGGCTACAACTGGAGAAAAGCTGTGTATTTGATTCAGTTCAACGAGATTTCTGCTCTTTTTTAAAAAATTTATATAATATCCTATTTGATGTAAAATTGAAGAAAAGAATGTAAGTTATCCTTAAGCCAACTTTTTAAACTAAAATGTTGTACAAAGATTCCTGTGGCATTTCGGCTGCCCTTAAATTTTAATAATACTGATAAAATATTCTACTATCCCCAGCCAAGTAATTTTTTATCTTTAATTGGTAAGCCCTCATTTATTATTTCTAAAGCATAAAAATTCTAATATCTAGGATTTATAACTTACCCAGGCAATCGTGACTGCAAATGTATTTTTAAGTGCACTCGAAAATAGAGAAAGCGAATGAACACTAGGGAAATTTAAGTTTGGACTACAATGGAAAAAGAGTTTTTTTATAATAAATATATCACTGACTAACTATATTATGTCTCATGAGTGAAAAAAATATCTTTCTGCAATTCCTGGGGTGATAGAAAGGCTTTTCAGAGAACAAGAAGAATGAGTCAGTAGAGAAGACCCACGTCTTTCCAATATGGGATTTACCACAGATCATTTCAAAATTGACAGAGAAACTCAACCTGAAATATGGCATGAAGATTCAGTGCAATATAAATATTACATATTGATCCAAAGATGATCAAGAAATGCTTTCTGCTGCAGGCATTTTTTTTTTTTTTTTGTAAAATAAGCTTTACTAAAATATTAAAGGGGGAAGGAGCAATGAGCTCACAGAAAACAAGCACGATTCAGAAAACGCCCCCACTGATACTGACAGTGGCTATGCATGCCACATGATAAAACTGTTGAGACTAAGCCCCCATTCTTGTACAACGGAAAATCGAGTTTATTTCTAACCCACTGTATTAGGCTGAATAATCGCCACCCAAAGACGTCAGGTCCTAATCCCTGTAGTCTGTGCGTGTTAACTTGTGAGAGAAAAGGACCTTTGCAGATAAGATTCAATTAAGAATTGTCAGATGGGGTGATTATTCTGGATTATCTAAGTGGGTCTGAAATATTAATACAATCACAAGTGTCCCAATAAGAGAGGGCAGAGGGTGATTCCAGAGGCACAGAGGAGGAGAAGGGGATGTGAAGACAGGGACATAGATTGGAATGAGTGATACGGCCACAAGCCAGTCAAGGGTAGCACCCACCAGAAGCCAGAAAGGGAGGGAGCAGACAGTCCCTGAGGACTTCGAGAAGGAGTGAGACCACACCAGCCCCTCTATATGACTTCAGAGTTCTGTCATCCAGAACTGTGAAAGAGTAAATGTCGGCTGTGCTAAGCCACCAACTGTGTGACACCAAAGAACATTTATAAACCCACCATATTTTCTGAGTGCCTGCTCCCTAATCCATCCCAAGATGATAATGTCACATAATAGCACAGCACCACCCACCCTGGAAGAGCATTTGCTGTGTGAAAGGCACTCCGTTAAACACTGAGGTGTGGTGCATCCTTCCACCCTCATCCTGCAAGCACGTTACAAGTATTCAGGTCTCTATTACACAGAACAGGAAGCAATGATCCATTGTCGCATGAGTACCAAATGGCACAGCTGTCATAACTCAGAAAGCTGATCCCAGGCCCCTCTCCTATAGCCAATCTGCCACACTATCCTGAGCGTCATTCTTTAACTCAAGGAGAAAAAGCCTGGGTCTAAAAAAGAACAGAGACATGCAGACTGTATGAAGTTTAGGGATCACCAATACGACAATCCATTCCTAGTCACTAATGTTTTTCCTAAAGAAGTAATACATGCGTGTTGGTCACTTCATTTGATATTTGATTCTTACGATCCATTAAATATTGATTAATAGTGAGCCTAATATTGTCACCAGAATTAATAGCAAATGGTAGCTGTGTGTGACATCCAGTTGGGATTATTATTTTTTTTTTTGCCCAATGTTAATTGATAAGGCAAGAAATGCAATGAATTTTTGGAGGAAGCATGGCTAAAACTGACTGAAATTTAATTTTCAGAGGACTGGCATTTACTGGCATAAATTAATAGAATCAACTATTAATTACTTCCTTCTCAGTACTCAAAGTAGGGTACAGATAGTAAGACCTAGAAAGTGCTATTCATCCACCCATCCACTCACCCACCCGATCATCCTTCCATTCACCTGTTCATCTATTCATCTTTCACCTATCTACCAATTCATTCACCCATGTATCTATCCATCCATCCATCCATGCATCCACACATCTATTAATCCTGTACTGAACACAGCTTGAACTAATATTGTCTGAAAAGCAACACCAATCTGCATTTTAATTAATACAGAGAGGACATTAATATCATGACACTATGCTAGGGGATAAATTTATCATCTGACATCTCCGAACATTAACTTCAGCTTCAGAAGAGTGTGTCTTACTAAATAAAAACACAAAGCTATGTGCCCTGAGCGTGTGGATAAGAAGGAGCGTATCTCAAAGAAGCAACACCTATTAACACTGTGCTAGGTAAGTGGCTTGCCTGGACGGTCATTTCATGGGTAGCCAGAAGGAAGACTCCAAGCCTTATATACATATAAGAGTATATATGTGTGTGTGTATATAATATATATTATTGGAATATATATATATATATATAGTTTTTTTCAAGTTTCATGGGTAGTGAGAAGGAAGACTTCAAGCCTTATATATTTTTTTCCTAGAAAATTTATATATATATATATATATATATTTTTTTTTTTTTTAAGTTTCATGAGTAGTAAGAACGAAGACTCCAAGCCTTATAGAAAAGAATATATATATATTCATATATAGTATGTATATTCATATATATTCATACATATTATATATTCATATATATATTCATACATATTATATATATCCATATATATATTCATACATATATATATCCATATATATATTCATGTATATTATATATATTCATATATATATTCATGTATATTATATATATTCATATATATATTCTTGGAAAATTTATATATATTATATATGTTATATATAATATATATTATATGTTATATATAATATGTATTTCAAGTTTTTCTCTATTAGTATATAATATTTTATAAACAGAAAAACAAAAAATAAAATAAAGGATGGTGTCCATAAAAATAACCATAGAAGTCTAGGACACATTTGGCTGCTCATCTCTAAAGCAGGTTAATTTTGGGGTTGTCTTTGCCGTGCTTACATCAGCATGCCTCTTTCTACAATGCCAGTCTTAAACAGGCTAGGATGGCATTATCTTCAATTCCAAAAATGTGGAATTTGAGATAATTCTGATGAAAGAAAGCTTTTTTTTTTTTTTTTTTTTTTTTTTTTTACCTTCTGAGCTATGAACATTGTCACTGTTTGAGTCATGGTATACACGTTACAAATGGATTAGGTTTAAAACAAGTGATCAGCTTAAACATTCCTGCCTGCCACCTGGTCCCAGTAGACACTGTACATATTCTCCAACATAGTATCTTAAAAGTGGAGGCTGGTCCCACATGGGCTTTGATAAATCAAACAAGCAGCAGGTAGGAGAAGAATGATGAGCTGTAAGATGGTTTCCTTTTTAATATGTCTCCAGAAAAGCCAACACCTCCTTCGTGGCTTCTGAATTTCTTCCCTCAGTAAACAAAATGACAAAGCAAACCTAGGAAGTGACAAATCAGCCATTCTTATATTAAAGAGAATCAGCCCCAAGGGCCCAAGGCATGTGAACAGTTCAGGCTCCTAGAACAGAAAGTTCTAGGTATTTGCCTAACGGGAAATTGGAATCGAAATTAATGTTAGGTACCTTTTCTGGACATCTCATAAACTGGAATCTCATAATAGATGGTCTTTCGCATCTGACTTCCTTCACTTTACATAATATGTGCATAATGTTTTCTGAGGTCCGTCTATGTGATGTAGCTGGTATTTGCATTCTGTTTTTTTGTTTTATCTCTTTGTTTTTGGTGAAGTGTATTATAGCGTATGAATATAGCAAGTTTTGTTGATTTACCAGCTGATGGACATTTCGATTGCTTACACTTCTGGGCTATTCTGAATTGTGCTGCTAGGAACACAATAGATTAGTGGTTGCCTGGGGCTGAGGGCGGGAACAGAGATTGATTGCAGATGGGCTTGGAGGAGGGCTCTCTTTAAGGAGATGACAATGTTCTAAAATCAGATTGTAAATTTTCTAAAGATAATTGAATTGTAAAATTGAAAAGGGTGTATTTTATGTTATATAAATTATACCTCTATAAAACTGTTTTAAAAACCTACTTTGAATATTACCTTATTTCCAAGATATTGTCACTTGGCTCTTGGAAGAAGATATTCGTACTTGAAGTTCTAAAGGTTTCTCTTAATATTGCAATGTAAAGAGTATTGATGGAGTATATTCTTCTTAAGCTGGGTTTTAAATGGAACCATTAATCACCGGTCCTTACATACAGACAGCAAAACATCACATTATACCCCAGAAATATATATAATTATTGTCTGTCAATTAAAAATATTATTTTGTGTGTGTGTGTGTTTAACTGGGGGAAATCTATGATGTCCCTAATCAGAAACCTTTTGACTGTCGCTCCTCAGGATAGAGTAGACTATACTGCTAGTCTGAGGACCAGAGTGTTGAAATTCTCCAGGGTCAGGGCAAGGACTGGAAATAGAGGAAGAGGACAATGAGCTGAGACCACAGATGTTGAGCCTCAATGGGTAGGAGGACGGAATAGCCCAAAGACAAAGTTTTCTTCCAAATTGGAACAGAGAAAAACAGGGGAAGTTCAGTTACCAAAAAGTAACCTTGTGGCAGACAGACCTCAACAATCCTGTTTCCTCTTTCTGAGGCCCCACAGAGACTCTTTCCCACGCTCATCTGTGGTGAGACAGAGGTCACATGACTGGTTCTGGCCAATGACATGCAGGTGGAAATGAGGAACGTCTGCTCCAGATTTGACCTCTGCATTTCCCACCCCCAGATACTTAGCTCACTGACTCTTGCTTCGGTCTGCTGGCTGGATGGTTCCAGGGTGACTGAATCCAGGAAACAGCAGAGTCAGAAGATGGAAGGAGCCTGAATTTGCTTGTTATCACCTGATCTGGAAAACTTGTTCACGGCTTTGTATGAGCAATGCATCAACTTTGATGCTGTTAGGTACCTGAAAAGTTGGGGGATGTTTGTTACAGCATCAACCTAGCCTGACTGACAGCAACAGCAATAATACATTTAGTAAGCTATAATATTATTATTGTGTGATCATGATACATCAGGCATATGTTAGATCTCTGACATATGTCATCTCATTTAACTTTCACAAAAATATCTATGAAGGGAATACCATTATCACTTCTCCCATCTTTTGTCATGTGAGTACTGCAGAGTGAAAGTAACTGCTCTAGGTCACAGAACTGGAAACTGTTAAAGAATTAAACCCACAGATCTCAAGCCTCCTCTTCATTCTTAGGCTGCATAACTTGGACGGAACTGGCTCATGCTATAACCCCTGAACAAATACTGCATGTTCTCACATACCTGACACACAACAATATCATTCATCTCCTCAGTCAGCAACCAGTGTACAACTTTGATCTCTATTTTAAACCCCTTTATTGTCTAATAGACGAGAACATACTGGTTGCTCACAGTTATGTAAGTCCTGCATGACTGAAGTAAGGGAAAGCATTATAATGGCCCTGAACATCCTAAGAAAGCTGCAGAGAAAATCTCAGACTCCATCACTTTCTACTAAAAAAAAAACCAAATGGCCCCAAGTGACTTCCAACCCCAAGCCTGTCCTACAAGTCAGGACACAGGGCTTAGAAAAGATGAACATATTCTATAATAAACACCAGGCTCTACTCTAAAATGAAAATCATGAGACATAGTTTAATAGCTATGATTCACCAAGTCAAGGTAAAGGTAACAAACTTGGAAATCAAGGCCAAAATGATTCAGTAACTGTTCTACAAAATTCACGAGGGAACAGTCTTATCTGGAAGTCAATGATTTACATTAACATGAGAGGTAGAGAAAGAGAGAGGGAGAGGGAAGATGTGGGGTGAGCTGGTGGAAGGGGTGGAAGATGGGTGTAGGGAGAGGATTATCCTGAAACTCACATCCAGATCCACCTGCCTGAAAGCAAACTTAACCTGTGCAGAGAAAGATGTCCTCAGCAGCTGACATGCAGTATGTTGATTTATGTTCTTGCAAACGATGCCCTTGTCAGACTTTCAGAGACTGAACCGCCAACGTAAATGTGATCACACGAAATAAAAACTGGGTTTATATAGTGTTAAAGATAATTCCTTAGAAAAATTAACAAACCCTTACTACACGCCTAACAAAGTCTCAACATTCTTTCTAAGAAGAAAACAGAGGAGAGAGAGAAGAAGAAGAAAGGAGAAAGGAAGAAAGAATATTGCTTGTCACTACAAGTTTCAACTAAATGCATTTCTGGGTGCATTTTCTTTTTTCTTTTTTTTTTTGGCTGAAAGAGGGAAGATTATCCTAATAAATTTCTTCAGGTCGAAACTCATACTGATGCTCAGAATACTTCAATTATGAGGAAGGAAATCAGGCTGTTCTGCCACACACACAGGAAACACAAAACAGCCAGTGCTGCAGTCATAGCGTCTTGGGTCTTAATTATTAGAATGTGAAGCTCTCAAGGAACGTGATCAAGCCAAAGCAATCAGCTCCCACACTGGGCCTTTGAGAGCCAGGCCTATTGCAGTGCCCTTATTCCTGGGCTGGTGGAATAATCATCTCCCAGGAACAGACAATCTGGCCCCACAGATTCCCACTGCAGCTGCCCTGGCAGACGAGGGCAAGGGCAAATGTGGATAGGTGCAGGATTCGGGCTGGCGTAGGAGTGTTTCAGGACAATAAAAACAATTTGTATTTGTAGTAGAGATGGAGTTTCACCATGTTGGCCAGGATGGTCTCAAATCCCTGACCTCCGGTGATCCACCTGCTTCAGCCTCCCAAAGTATTGGGATTACAGCTGAGTCAAGCCGGGCATGGTGGTGAGTGCCTGTAATCACAGCTACTCAGGAGGTTGAGGCAGAAGAATTTTTTTTTTTAAAGATGGGGTTTCACTGTATTGGTCGTGCTGGTCTTGAACTCCTTTAATATGGAAGTAAATATTTGTTATTAATGTCTTTAAATAGGGTGAGGTCTTTGAGGAAAGGGAGGGATGCTCAGAGTTGGGTTAGGGTTTGTTTTGTTTTGTAAAAGTCACAGAGCATTTTCCTGCATACAGTCTCCTCTCAAAATCAATGAGAGTCATGAATTTTGTGACTCTGTTTGTCAAATGACAGTCGCAAACAAAATTTCCTATGCTACAGTGAATACTTCAGTGATACTAAGTACATTCACAATGTTTTATAGCCACTACCTCTATCAAGTTCCAAAACATTATCATCACTCCAAAAGAAAACCCCATACCCATTGGGCAGTTGCTCTCCATTTCCCCGCCCTGCAGGCCCCAGCAATCAGCATTCTGCCTCTACGGATTTAACTCTTCTGGCTATTTCATAGAAATAGAATCATAAAATCAACTGACTGAACTCTTAATTAGCCACGGAAGCACTCAGAACGAACCTTCCCATGGTTACACAGGCAACAAGATCATATCAGATGTCAATTTCACCGTAGCCTGTTTTCTCACGGCCCCTTCAGTGACGTCATCATGAAATCGTCTATATTCCAATGCACCACAAGCTAAAATGCAGACCAACATTCACGGTCCAACTCGAACAAATAGCAGGCCCTCTTAACACTTTCTCTGGCCAGTTTCCACTTTGACTGAACCAAACGGAGTTTTCCATTCCCCTAGGTGAGTGCTGCCTAAGGAAAAAAAGCAAATCGGGTTCAACGTATTTTCAAATTCTAAAATACGTCGCACACTGGAGTCATATAACCTGACAGAGTCTCAGCCAGATGGAGAAACATTCTCTGCCTAACGAAGAACCAGGAACTCGCCTACCCAGGCCATCCTCTATTGATTTAAATCATGTATTAATACTGTCAGGACTACAGGCGGTAGCTTCTGAAGTGCAGTTCAAACACCCTTCAACCAAGACACATCCCTCAACCAAGACACACTCCTCCCAGCTGTTCACCAGCCATCCAGGGCTGGACACATTAGTGCTCCCTGAAGCTGATCCACCTTGCTCCACTTAGGAATGTCCTGAGATGGGTGTGTCTCAGAGTCCCCTGAGGAACTTGTTAGTGAAACAGTGCTTGATTCTGGATTTTAAGTTGGACGTGGTGTCTGAACATCTGTATTTGTACTAAGAGTCTCAGATGATGAGCTTGTCAGTGGAAATGAATGTATGAACTCTGAAAACATGCAGAGAAAGATAATACAGAGAATGTGCATGGCCCTTGGCAGCAGTCAGAAACAAAAGACCTCAGCAGCTCTTCTACAGGTCTGATGCTTCTATAATTAATTGCTCTTGACTTAGAATTATTCCAGCATCCAAGTTACAAGGAACTCTAAAGGTGCTTAGTGCTAACCTTGAACCTGGGCCTCCTGAGGCTGGGGTTAAAGACACAAAGCTAATTTTGGAGTCAGTGCAAGTGGTCATTGATAGAGAAGACATGAAGAGGCTTAACAGGCTTGGGGGCTCCAAGGTTCACAGGAGACAGAGGAGCGGGGTTTGTGGCAGGAGGTGGCGTTTCTATTCTGGGTCCATGCAAGGGACTCACCAGGTGACCTTGGGCCTGTCACAGTCCCTCGGCACTGCTGCCTCTCCATCTGTGAAATAAAGGCAGCAGTGTCCGTCACACAGGCCCTCCCGGGGTGGGGAAGATTAATGAGGTAAAGTTTGCAAAGCGTGTAGAACTCCAGGCAACGAAGGGCAGCAAGAAGCACAAAGTAAACGGTGACCGACCCCTTCTCCTCTAAAGCACACGCATGCTTCTCTCATCTTTGAAAAATAACATGAGCCCTTGCTATGCCGAGTGAGCATCAGCGTCCCCTGGGAGCCTGGCACAAACGTAAAAATCTCAGGCTCCACCCTAGACAAAGTGTGGGCCTTGATCATCTGTGGTTTAACAGACTTCCAGGACCCATTCATGCTTGCTAAATATTCTAGCAATGGCAAATGGCAACACAGCCATGCACCAATCAGACAAGTCACCAACTTGCAAGGGACTTCTACTCCACCAGTAAGTCGGGTGATAGGAAATAAACAAGAATTTTGCAGCGTGCTAAGAAATAAAAATGGAGAACACAGACCAAAGACACAGAGGCAGTACAGCACAGCGGTCAAGTCTGTGGACACCTTCACAGGCTGGAGGGTCACATCCCAGCTCAGCCCCTTATTAAGCACTTGAGCAAACCATTTTTCCTCCTTCTGACTCATTTTTCTCATCTGTGAAATGAGAATAATGAAAATGAGATCTCCCTCTAGAGCAGGGCTTCTTATACTTGAATACTCATAAGAACCACTCCGAGAGCTTGTTAAAAGCAGATTGCTGGTTCCTGCCACCAGAGATTCTGCTTCTGTAGGTCTGGACAGGCATTGAGAATCTGCTCCTCTAACAAACTCCCAGGCCATGCTAACGCAGGTGGTCTGCATACCAAGGTTTGACTGGCATTTCTCTAGAGTGGGGGCTTCTAAAACCTCAATGTTCCCCCAAATCACAGGGGAAGTAAGGAAAGGGGGTTGTATGAGTCCGTTTTCATGCTGCTGATAAAGGTATACTCGAGACTGAGTAATTTATAAACAAAAAGAGGTTTAATGGACTCACAGTTCCACAGGGCTAGGGAGGCCTCACAAGCATGGCAGAAGGCGACAGTCTCGTCTTACATGGCGGCAGACAAGAGAGAATGTAAGAACGAAGTGAAAGGGATTTCTCCTTATAAATCCATCAGGTCTAGTGAGACTTACTCATTATCATGAGAACAGTGTGGGGGAAATGACCCCCACGATTCAATTATGTCCCACAACACGTGGGAATTATGGAAACTACAATTCAAGATGAGATGTGGGTGGGGACACAGCCAAGCCACATCGGGGGCACTGAGGGGTGAGTTATCATTCAAACGCAAGGGCTGGTTCAGTAGATGTGAGGAAGAGTCTGGGGCTCTGCAGCGCTAATTCCTTCCCAGCAGAGGCTGATGTCCTGGCCAACCAACCACAGTTTGAGCAGTAAGGTTTGTGTATTTGACACACGGTAGATAATCAAGTGCATTATCTATTACAGCATTTTTATAGTTCTTATCCTTTATTTTACAGTGACAATGATGATAAACAGATAACTAATGGTTAGGGTTTTAAACATCCTTACAGGATAAATTACAAGGTTGATGCCACTGTATCAACTCCAATGAAAAGAAAATGTTGGTTCACGGAATCCGAAAACTTCCAAACCAAAGACGCAGAATTTCCTCAAAGGCCATTATAGGAGTAGAGAATTCACAAAGCCCCTTATTTCAGCCAGGAATTCCATAATTGTTGCTAAAATATGAACTATTAGCAAAGTTCTACAGAGGATACGCGGGGAAATAGCACTCCTAAAGAGATTTAGAGGTATCCTGGCTACACAAAACCTTCAAAATCGATTTTGAGAGCAAACACAGTGGACTATAAGTGGTCCTAAATAACACAATAATGCATCTGGGGAACAGTTTTCCAGAAGGATTTATTTATGTTTAAAAATTTCAGCTGGGCGCAGTAGCTCACTCCTGTAATCCCAGCACTTTGGGAGGCCAAGGTGGGCAGATCACAAGGTCAGGAGTTTAAGACCAGCCTGACCAACATGGTGAAACCCTGTCTTTACTAAAACTACAAAAATTAGCCGGGCATGGTGGCACCTGCCTGTAATCCCAGCTACTCAGGAGGCTGAGGCAGAAAAATTGTTTGAACCCGGGAGACGGAAGTTGCAGTGAGCTGAGATCACGCCACTGCACTCCAGCTCGGGTGACAGAGCGAGACTACATCCCCAAAAAATACAATTTTTCAGCTTTGTTTCCGTTCTTTTTCTCCTCTTTTCTCTGGGGCAGAACTTTTCTCCTTCCCCCCTACAGAACAATTAAGCAGGACAATGCTCTTCTCCTGGGATTTCCTTCCCCATCAGGTTATAAATAACGATGCCACAATAATCAGGAACCTATACAAAATCAATGACTAGGTCGTTTAACATGAACAAGCCGTGTTCTGTTTCCATGGCAACATGGAGTCCAAGGCAAAGTGACACATGGTGAGACTCCCATTCTATCTCCACCACCTTCAACTCTGAAAGGGCCACCCCTGGGGCAGGCCAGGTGCCTCCCCACCATGGCTTGGGTGGCTGAGATCTGGGCCCAAGCTCCAGAGGCGGAAGGCTGGTGACCGAACGCCACTCGGAGCCTGTGAGAGGGCAAGCCAGGAGACAGATAGGCCAACTCTCTCACTAATCATGGGACCACCTTCAATATTTGTCACTGTGAAATCCAGGCAGTGTTGATGATGATCTCAAGCCCAGGCAGGTCATTAACCTGCTCCTCTGCATCACCCAGTTTGGGACTTTCTCTGCTGTCTCAGCTCCGTGTCTTTTTTTCTTTTTTCTTTCCATCTCAGAAGAGAGAATGGAGGAAGAACTAATCAGACGTAAAAAACCACGGCGCTGGCTGCTTACCAAGTTCTTTTCATGGGCAGAGGCTTTGTCAGGTTCAAACCCGTTAGAGGTGTCTGCCTTCCCAGATGAATGGCAGGCCAAGCACTTCCACCTGCTTCCAGCTCTGCCAGTCCTTTTCCTGGGCTGTGAACACCCAGAAACTGAGAGATAAAGAGTGAAAAGAAGATGCTGGCACTGTCTGACTAGCAAGGCCATTCCCCAAGGGTCCAATCAGCTCCACGGAGACTGCACAGACACAGTCTGTGAAAACACAGAGGTGTTGGAGTTTCATGATATCCTATTCTTAGAAATAAGGGAGCTGTCCTAAATGTTCCCTGCTTTACTTACAAACCCATGAAGGATTTAGCATCTTGACTTCACTTATTTGTACATTCACCTTCAAAGTTATTTTAAGTGTTTTTACTTGGAAGGGAATTCCAAATCTACTTGAGTTTATTTAAACTTTATTAACACCCATTTCTGTTAATAACCTCCAGTAATGGAGAGGAGCATCATATATGTATCGGCTCTTATTTATTAGGGGCCAAGGAATCCACTGGGTTTTGTGTGCGTTTCATTTTATTTGTTTTGTTCTTCTTGAGATGGAGTCTCACTCTGTCGCCCAGCCTAGAGTGCAGGGGCATCATCTCAGCTCACTGCAAACTCTGCCGCCCAGCTTCATGTGATTTTCCAGCCTCAGCCTCCCGAGTTGCTGGGACTACAGGTTCACACCACCATGGCAGCTTAAATTTTATATTTTTAGTAGAGACAGTGTTCAACCACATTGGACAAGCTGTTGTTGAACTCCTGAGCTCAGGTGATCTGCCTTCCTTGGTCTCCCAAGGTGCTGGGATTACAGACAGGAGCCACCACGCCCAGCCCTTCCTATGTGTATCATTTAATTTAATGCTGACAACAACACATGAGGTTGATACCGTCATTATTTTCCATGTGCAGATGAGGAAACTGAGTCATAGACAGGCTGCGGTGCAGTGCCCGTGATCTCAACTGCTAGCGCTGGAGAGCTTGGAATAAAAACTGGAAGGAGATGAATTCCAGAGCTCTTAGCTATGACTTACCTGCTTCAAAACTAGCCCTTTCTTTTATTTGTCCTAAAATAACTTCTTTCAAGCTTCCAGTGGAATGCTTGCTCTACTGTCTAGTGAGCATGTCTGCTTCTCCCTTGCTGACTTTAGGCAGGGATTCATTCTGCCTTTCTCTGTGAGTCCAAGCATTTTAGGTTTTACATACACACTGTTCCTTCTTTGCCTAAATGCTTCCTTGTTGCTGAGAAGTGCCATCTGGGGTTCAAAAGAAATGGAACGGATGATAGACCTCTTCTCAAAATCATTTCCCCAGTCGTCGCTCTTCCTTTGGAGCGGTGGCTCAGGGAATGATAAAATGAAAGGAGATTGCCAAAGGGAAATGTCTGGTCTTGCTCATTCATGGAAAGCACATTTTGGGAGGATCTGCCCCTGTGACACAGATATGTCATTAGGACACAGCTCAAGTCAAAACTGGAACCCTATTTCACAGCAGACTTCTCATGCACATTTGGGGCCTTTTCAATGGCAGAACCGGGACGAGTCATCTCGAGGACCACTAATTTTAAAAGTAAATTACAAACCCTCCACAGAACACAAATTACCTAAAAGAGGGGCATAATTTCACTTTTTGAAAAGCAAGCAGGGGCAGGCAGAGGAGAAAAAAAATGACTTCTCAAATAATATGCAGGCAGGGCACAGTGGCTCAAATATGCAATCCCAGCACTTTGAGAGATGGAGGAGGAAGAACCGTTTCAGCCTAGAAGTTTGAGATCAGCTGGGCAACACAGTGAGACCCCCTATCTTTACAAAAGAAATGAGTGGGGCATGCTGGCCTGCACCTGTGATCCCAGCTATTTGGGAGGCTGAGGAGAAAGGACTGCTTGAGCCTGGGAGGTTGAGGCTGCAGTGAGCTACGTCATGAGTCACTGCACTCTAGCCTGGGCAACAGACTGAGACTGTGCCCCAAGAAAAGAAAAGGGAAAGATTACAGAACTCACAGACTGCCCCATGCCCTTGATTACATAATACGTGAATACTTTTTATTTCTTAGAAAAAATGTACACAGGATTCAAGTTCCATTTGATCACTGCCCTTAAACCCCCTTACCCCCATAACCTGGAAATCCTAGTATGCTGAGTATTCTTCCAGATCCTTACTGTAAGCATGATTGCATTTTAGGATTTTATTAACTTTCGTAAGAGATGACATCTCACTATACCTAGACTGACCTTGAACTCTGGGGTGCAAGAGGCCTTCCCATCTCAGCCTCCCAAGTAGATGGGACTACAGGTGTGAGCCACCGCAACTGGCTATGATTTGAAATCAATCACTTCTTTTCTTCATTGAATAATAACATGATGCTCATTTTAATTAGTTAATACTAAAATCCTAAACCCTGAGGACTTAAACTCATGTCAAGATGCTTTTTTCACCTACAGACCACTCAATGATAGGTAGGTGGATGGATGAATGAATAGGTAGATGGATGAATGAACATAGATGCATGGGTAGATGGGCGGTAATAGCATCTTTTTAAGGAACCGAACCAGTTTTCTTGCAAAATGAAGACAACAAAAGGGTTATATTTTAAAACTTCTATTTTAGGTTCAGTGATATACGTGTAGGTTTGTGATACAGGTAAATTGCATGTCACAGGGGTTTGGTGTACTGATCATTATGTCACCCAGGTAATCAACAAAGTACCTGATAGGCAGTTTTTGGATCCATACTTTCCTCCCACCCTCGGAATTAGAAAACACTATTCTAAAATTCACCTGGAACCAAAACAAAGAGCCTGAATAGCCAAGGCAATCATAAGCAAATAGAACTTCCTAGGCATCACATTACCCAACTTCAAACTATATTACAAGGCTACAGTAACTGAAACAGCATGGCACTACTGTTACAAAGACAGACACACAGACCAATGGAACACAACAGAGAGCACAGAAATAATGCCATACACTAACAGCCATCTGATCTTCAACAAACAAAAATAAGCAATGGGGAAACGATTCCCTATTCAATAAATGGTGCTGGGATAACGGCACCAAAAATGACTAGCCATATGCAGAAGATTGAAACTGGACCCCTTCCTCACACCATGTACAAAAATAAACTCATAATGGTAATTTGTACTACGCTGAAGTTATAGGATGTTGAATCTGAGGCATGTGAAAGTGTCCATTACACAAGAGTTAACAATTTAAATTTATTAGACCTTTCCTTCCTTTAGGCTGGACGTGCAGCAGGCTAGGGAAAACAAGAAGGTACGAGATACACAGTCAAGAGTTCACCTGTCAGGGCTTCATCCCACCCTCACTCCCTGTGTTTCCCAGGCTGCTCTCTTTCAGTTTCACCATCGTCAAGGTGGAGATATGTCCAATACCTATTTCAGAGGGCTTCTTACACTTACTTACTTAATGCAAGTGAAGCATTTAGAGACTGGCTGCCACATGGATAGTACTCAATAAATAAATCTTAGCTGTTATTATTCTCACGGTAAGCAATTATTAGCTCCTTAACACCAAGCCCATGTACCACTCGGGACTTTAGGCTGAAGAACATAGAAAGCAGAATGCAGAACTCCAGAAGGATTGCTAAGTACTCTTAGGTATGTCTTCAAGGACGACGTATGCAGAGGTGGATATGTGCATAGGTAGGTTGATGAATTAATGAGTTCATGAACAGACACATAGATGCATGGGTAGATGGATGGATAGATGCGTGGGTAGATGAATGAATAGGGACCAGTAGCAGAGGCAAAAGAAAAAGCCATTAAAATACTAGAGCACCATCTATTTGACAATTTTTTTATTTTGTTTTGTTTTTCTGAGATGGAGTCTCACTATGTCGCCCTGGCTGGAGTTCAGTGGCACATTCTTGGCTCTCTGTAACCTCCAAATCCCAGGTTCAAGCAATTCTCCCTGCCTCTGCCTCCCAAGTGGCTGGGATTCCTGGTATGTGACACCACACTCAGCTAATTTTTGCATTTTTAGTAGAGATGGGGTTTCACCATGTTGGCCAGGCTGGTCTCAAACTCGTGACCTCAGGTGATCCACCCGCCTCGGCCTTCCAAAGTGCTGGGATTTCAGGCATGAGCCACTGTGCCTGGCCTCAACAAATAATGTTTTGAATAGCTACCACGTACTCAGTTGAGGAGTGAAAGGATAAAGTGGCAATAAAATAGATATAGACCCTTCACCCTATAAAAGAGTGAAAAATCTTGTAAAGAAATTAAAGTCTGGTGACCTCCATAAAGAGAAATAAGAGCGTGTTGAGAGAGTATGACAGTGTGCCACATTTACATAGGGAAGGGGTCCAGAGAAATCGTCTTCAGATGAAAGAGCATTTAAAGACTTTGTGGACCAGGACCAGGAAAAAGGAGTTTGGGAGTAGCTATCATGGATGTAAGAAAATAGAATTATGGTGACTAAGGCTGGGAAGGGCATGGGGGTGGAGGGGGAAATGAAGAGAGACTGGTTAATGGGGGAAAACCTATAGTTAGATAGAAGCCCTGAGTTCTAAGTTCTAAGCTCTAATGTTCCACAGCACAGTAGGATGACAATAGTTAACAACTGTGTGTGTGTGTGTGTGTGTGTGTGTATTTTTTTTTCGAGACGGACTTTCACTCTTGTTGCCCAGGCTGGAGTGCAATAGCGAGATCCCGGCTCACCGTAACCTCCGCCTCCAAGGTTCAAGCTATTCTCCTGCCTCAGTCTCCCGAGTAGCTAGGATTACAGGCATGTGCCACCACAGAAGACTAATCTCTGTATTTTTAGTAGAGACGGCGTTTCACCATGTTGGTCAGCCTGGTCTCTGGTCTCAAACTCCCAACCTCAGGAGATCCAGCCACCTCGGCCTCCCAAAGTGTTGGGATTACAGGCGTGAGCCACCATGCCTGGACTTACACATTTTAAAACAGCTAAAAGAGAATATTTTAAAAGTTCCAAACATAAAGAAATGAGCAATGTTCAAAATGATGGATATCTTAAATACCCTGACTTGATCACTCCACGTGCATAGGATGTACCAAAATATCAAATGCTCTTCATACATAAGGACAAATATTATGCATCAATACTGTTTTTAAATTTGGCTTTTATTCTTGGAGAAGCAGGATGATGAGGGGAGCACATGTGCACCCCCTCTCTTTCCCTCTGCTCTCACCCCTCCCTGCACCACAGACAACATTTGCAGAGCTTAAGGGACCCAACCTTAAGAAAAGAGAGAAAAAGGATTGAGTCATTCAGCGGATTTGTTTACTGCACTAAGGGGCCCTGGAGCTAATTAGAGATGTCAGGTTGTCAAAAGAACAGTAAACCCTGCTTTCAGAGGTGTGTTCAGAATCTGAAGAATAACGATCAATATAGTAACCTAATGCATTAGACTTGTGAAACAAAACTCACTGATTTATGAAGTCATCAGAATGTTAGATTTTTCCACTGCCTTTGATCATTAATTGGGGGCCAAGGTTTACCTTTTAGCACCTGCTGACTTTGGAGCCAAAAACATCATGGTTCAAATCTTGGTTTCAGCTTTCTACAGCTGTTACATTAACCTAAAAGCCTGCTGGTTCATTCAGAAAAGTGGAAATGATGATGTATTATCTGCAGAATAGCAGCCTCTCAAAGATGTGCTCATCATGATCCCTGGAACCTGTGAATATATTTTACCTTACAGGGCAACAGGGAATTAAGGGCATAGGTAGAATTAAAGTGACTAATCATCTGACCTCAAAATAGGGAGATTATTCTGGATTATCCATGTGCACCCAATGTAGTCACAGGTCTCCTTAAAACGTGGAAGAGGGAGGCAGAAGAATGGAGCCATGTGATGTGAAAAAGGACTCAACCCACCAATGCTGGCTTTGAAGACAGAGGAAGGGGCCACAAGCCAAGGGATGCAGGTGGGCTCTAGAGGCTGAAAAAGGCAAGGAAAGGGACTGCACCCAAGGCCACCAGAAGGATTAGTTTCCTATTGCTTCGTACCCTGTAATTTTAGCCCAGTGAGACACACTTAGGACTTCTGACCTCCCAAACTGTAAGATACTAAATCTGTATTCTTTCACGCCACTCAGATTGTGGTCATTTATTACATCAGCCATGAGAAACCAATATACAGTAACTGCTCCTGTGTGTTGTTAAGAGGATTCAACAAAGTGATTTATGCAAAGTGGGTAGCGTCTTAAGAAACACTCAGCGGTCATTCTCATTAATTTCTGTAAACACCCAAGTCTAATATTGGCAGATTTTTCACCTACCTTTCCAGTGACTTGCCTGTTTCTGCCTCTACAGCCCCAAGGGCCCCACCAGCTAAGAACATACATCTGACCCAGGCCTCAGGTAACCACCAACTAAATCGTTAGCCGATAACGCGCAAGACCTGCCCCCAGCAATATTTGTATTCAAAAGGCAAATCCATTGTGTCACTCTGTGTAAAGTCTATGTTGTTCAAAGTCTCCCACAGGTTTCTGTCTAAGATTTCCAATGCCTTTCAGCACCCAGTCCCCACCAGTTTCTACAGCCTCAGATTCTTCTCCTTCCTCATAGGCCCTCTGCGTAGATGCGGACCATCCTAAATGATGGGATGTTTCTTTAGTGCATCTGAATCTCTTACGCCTCTGGGCCTTTGCATTTGCTGTATCCTCCGCCCATAACTGATGTCCCCTAATGTGTGTTCATCTATCCAAGCCCCATTCATTGCAAAAGACTCAGCTGAATCATCACAAGGAGCTCTTCCCCCAATATCCTGCCGCTCAGTTCATCAGGATCTACTTCCTTTGTTCACCTGTAGTGTGGAATCCATGCCTCACCTGTAGCAATTCTCGCAGCATCTTACAAATGACCACTTGGTGTTCTCTCCCCATCATTACTCTTTAATATCAGTGTCTTTCTAGGATCATAGATCTTTTTGAGGATGTGAAGACTGAAACTCCTTCAGAAAATGACTCACACACATTTTACATGTAATACCTCTAGTCTGCAATTAATTGCAGGGGTTCAGGGATCCCTGTGAAGCAATGAACCTCAGCATAATACCTCCAGCATTACAATATGAGTGCTCTGAAGGAAGGATTCACCCATTCAATCTAGTTCATATATTTATCCTTGCATGCAACATACTGCCTAACACACAGTTGATATTTAATAAATGTGGAAGGAAGGAAGGAAGGAAGGAAGGAAGGAAGGAAGGAAGGAAGGAA
>NW_022437039.1:3091911-3151273 GCF_009761245.1 Sapajus apella | reverse complement strand
GAAGGAAGGAAGGAAGGAAGGAAGGAAGGAAGGAAGGAAGGAAGGAAAGAAGGGAGGAGGGAGGAGGGAGGAGGGAGGAGGGGTGAGGGGCGACGGGCGAGGAGTGAGGGGTGAGGGGGAAGGGGCGAGGGGGAAGGGGTGAGGGGGAGCGGGAGGGAGGGATAAGTAGCTAATGCACGTGGGGCTTAATACCTAGGTGATGGGATAACAGGTGCAGCAAACCACCACAGCATCTATGTAACAAACCTACACATTCGGCACATGTACCCCAGAACTTTAAAAACAATTAGGAAGAAAGGAAGAAGGGGCAAAGGAGGGAGGGAAGGAAGGAAATGAGGGAAGGAGGGAAGGAGAGAGGGAGGGAGGGAGAATGCATAGATAGTTAAATGGTGGATGGGAAAGTGAACGATTAAGTTGTTTATTCATCTTTGGAAAGATTAGCTAGAAATTCCCCTAATGATAGACAAATGAAGATCACTAAACCACATCAGAGAACATGATTAACCACACCTCTCTGGCTAACAAACACCTGTGTGACAAAAAGGTATCTGTAAAAACACCCTTACTGACATGTTCCATTCCATATTGTTCAGTGGTTTCAGAAACACTCCTGAGGAAAAACGGATATGATCCATCTGATGCAATACGGCTGAAAATAAACAAAAAGTTAACTAAGAGGGTAAGTTTTCTGGTGGAGCAAATCTGAATAGGTTCTATGATCACTGACACAGATGACAAGGTTGAAATGAAGAGACTGCAGTCCCTCTTCTCAAATTCGCCTTGTAGAAAGTTTGTTGTGGCTGCTTTAGAAATTGTAAAAAAATATGCTTGATTAGAATAAAAGTTACACACACAGGGGAGTTTTTATATAAGAAATACGATGAATATCTAGTAAAGGGGAATCAGTTTTCTACTCCGCATCCAAATAACGGAACACTATATGGCTATTTAAAATATTAGATTTTAGAAGCACATTTAGAGCAATAAGAAATATTCATGGCCGGGCGCAGTGGCTCAAGCCTGTAATCCCAGCACTTTGAGAGGCCGAGGCGGGTGGATCACGAGGTCAAGAGATCGAGACCAACTGGCCAACATGGTGAAACCCCCTATCTATTAAAATACAAAAATCAGCTGGGCGTTTGGCGCGCTCCTGTAGTCCCAGCTACTCGGGAGGCTGAGGCGGAAGAATCGCTTTAACCCAGGAGGTGGAGGTTGCAGTGAGCTGAGATTACGCCACTGCGCTCCAGCCTGGTGACAGAGCAAGGCTCTGTCTCAAAAAAAAAAAAAAAAAAAAAAAAAATTCATGCTGCCTTAAGACAAAGCAGGTTACAGTGATTCCAAATATGTATATACACACAGAGAAAGAAGGCTAGAAAGTGTTAGCAATAGTTATCTACGGATATTGGCATCACAGCTGAATTTTGAACTTCGTTTTATCCTTTTTCTATATATACACGTAAATATATACTATATACATGTACATATATAAATGTTAAATTCTTGGTTAATTAAAAGCTTGCATGCACATGTGTGCTCAAAGGCAAAAAATATGGACAGACAGATCGAGTTTCACTGTCTGCCTAAGGAAACACCTTTCCATTGGACCTAAATTCCCCAAAAAATGTGCCACTTTTCACCTGGCAGCCGTTCTGAAGTCATAATACCTAGAGAGAGTGAATCTATCCTCATAAATCTAACTTTTCATCTCATCCTCTAAATCTGGTGACAGAAATTGGATTTCTGTCAAATTTGTCTCTCTTCCTTTTGGGACACTGTGGATGTCAATGCTTCTCACTCACATCACCACTCAATGTGTATCTACCTGTGTGAGAAGGTTTCCCTAGCGTGAGCTGTGGGTACACCTTTGTAACTCAGTTGCCAGCTCTGTGTTTTCCTGGCTATCATACCGGGTTCTTTCTCTAAACAACAGAAAGCCTTCAACAAGGAAAGTCTGCCTGTTGCGGGGTGGCGGGGCTAGAGCGGGGATACCAGGCAGTAGGGGGACTTGGGAAGGGTAACATTAGCAGAAATACCTAATATAGGTGATGGGGGGATGGATGCAGTAAACCACCACAGCATGTGTATACCTATGTAATAATCCTGCATGATCTGCATATGTACCCCGGAACTTACAGTATAATAATAATAATAATAATAATAATAATAAAAGAACAGAATATTGAGTTGTGGGACAAAATTAAAAAAAAAAAAAAAAAGTAAGTAAAGACCCCAAAGAAGCATGAACATGATGCGTTCTCTCTTTCATGTTACATTCAACTGAGCGGTACGTAGGGAAGAGGTGTATCTTTGAGCATGATTCAGTTTAGCTTAATAAATACCTGCTGAATATCTCTTTTGTGCAAAGTGATGCAATGGACTTAGCCACATGTTTCAATCTCACACAAAGGAGGGCGTTCTTCAAAACTCCATCTTTTATTGAGAAACAGTAAATCATCTCCCCGATATGAGTTCAGATATAATGAACCCCAACCGAGCATGTACCCCCAGCCAAGTCAGTAGCATAGACATGAGCTCTGTTTCATGACAGTTACTAAAGATCCTTCGTTCACTACCGGTTAATATTTAAGCAGGATCTAAAAGAACGCTCAGTCCTCAATAAATGGGGATGCTGTTGTCACAGGAACTCTCAGATGGAGTTGGTAAAAGGAGATTGCCACCGACTGCTCTGCAGAACTGACTCAGAGTCGATTTTAAATGCTATACAGAGTAACTTTTGGCAGCAGAACACTTGCATGAAAAAAATATGAGAAACAGAATGCACAGGGCTGGGTGAACAGCAAATAACATGGTCGTGGGAAGGCACTCAGCATGTAAATGACACCTAGGGGTTCCCTTCCAACAGTTGACTTTCAAAATTCAAACCCAATACATGTGCTTGTCTGTTACTAGGTAAGTGGTGCGTATACACCATGGAATACTATGCAGCCATAAAAAGGAATGAGATCATGTCCTTTGTAGGGACATGGATGCAGCTGGAAGCCATCATCCTCAGCAAAACAACACAGGAGCAGAAAACCAAACACCACGTGTTCTCACTCATGAGTGGGAGCTGAACAATGAAAACACAGGGACACAGGGAGGGGAACATCACACAGTGGGGTCTGTACGGGGGTTGCGGGGAGGAAGAGGATCAGGATAAAGGGATAATGCATGTGCCGCTTAATACGTAGGTGATGGGTCAATCGGTGCAGCAAATCTCCACGAGCCTACACGTTCGGCACATGTATTCTAGAGCTTAAAAAAAATCAACACTTCTATCTTACAAAGATAAGATGGAGTTCAGAGAAAATTAAAGTTTGGTGAAGGGAACCAACTCTTGGGGAGGGCAAAATTTCAGCACCATGGGAAGCACCATCTCTTTACATGCGGAAGCACCATCTCTCTCACACACACACACACACACACACACACACACACACACACACACACTGCTACTTTCCCTGCCTGCCCTCAGGTCATCAGAGGCATAGAACCCAGGGTGTCCTAAAAACCTGGGCGGAAGCACCATCTCTCACTCACACACACACACACACACACACACACTGCTACTTTCCCTGCCTGCCTTCAAGTCATCAGAGGCATAGAACCCAGGGTGTCCTAAAAACCTGGGTGTGAGCCTCAAAGTCAGGCAAATGTTTCTGACCCAAAGAGTCATGTGGAGAAAACAAGCAGATCTTGCCCACAGGAGAGGTCCTGGATCTGAAAGTTATGGAGGAAGAATGCATACAGGAGCAGAACTGAGCCCCTGAAGAAAGGACTCCCCACTCTCACCCAGCCCCCAGCACGGTGCCTGAGACAGCTTTGAATGAGTTGAATGAATGAATGAAGAACGCTCACAGAGGACAGAAGGCGATTCTGAGGAGTTGACTGGGGAAAAGGAAACCACTTCTGCAAATGAATTCTGATCACTATCAAGATCTTTTTTTTCTTTTTCTCACAGGAAAGATAGCAGAAGCTGAGATACCATCTCAGAGTACTTATCTGGCCATTAGCCACTTCAAGTCAAATAAATAGTTCAAGGTCAAAATTACTTAATCACTCAGGGTCTCTGACTCCCCATCTGTGGAGTTCTAAGATGTTTGTTCTGCAAAGCAGGTGGACAAGAAAGCTTGGTCTTCCCTGTGAAGAGGTGGGCCCCTGAACACCCTAGAATGCCTCACCTTAGCTCCTAACCAAGGAATCCCAACAGGTAATCACAGAAAATGAAAGAGAGAGCAGGCTTATTTTTTCACGATGTCACTATTTTTTTTTTCTAAACTAGCAAATCATTATAAAGGATCCTTAACCTTTTGAAAGTTAAAATATTTTTAAAAGAATGAGGAAGGGGCCAGGTGCAGCGGTTCTCACCTGTAATTCCTGCATATTGGAAGGCCGGGGCAGGAGAATCACTTGAGCCTAAGTGATGGAGATCAGCCTGGGCAACATGGTAAGACCCCTCCATCTTTACAAAAAATACAAAAAGTAGCTGGGCGTGGTGGTTCACATCTGTGGTTCACATCTCTGGTCTCGGCTGCTCGGGAGGCAGAGATGAGGGGCTCACCTGAGCCTGGGAGGTTGAGGCTGCAGTGAGCCATGGTTATACTGCTGTACTCCAGCCTTGCTGACAGAGTGAGACCCTGTCTCAAAAAATAAAAACAAATAAAAATAAAATCATGAGGAAGGACCATTAAATACAGCAAATTTCTCGCCACTGTGCAAAAACACTTTAAAAATGTTCTGCCAATGACTGCTCAGAGCACCCCAAGAGGGACATGTTATTATTACCCCTATTTCCAGATAGAAAAGCTCAGGCCCATAACTCCAAGTTGTTCAGGTAGAAACAGTGTTGAGTAGCAAAGCTGAGGCTGTAACCAGGATACTCTACTGAATGTTTTTCTCCTCTTCTAAAATTCGACGTCATTTTTTGAATAATGAAATCAAATGGAGAATGCCCCCAAGCTCCTTTGGGAGATTTCTTCTTGACCCATGCTCCAAATAAATCCACAGGCTTTCCGGCAGCCAATTATTCTGCTTAAAGATTGCCAGTGTTCCCTGGGATTAGAGAAGATGGGAGCGTGGGTGAAAAAGGATATTTGCAGTTGAGGGATTCTGACCAGAGGTGGGGCTAGGTCCGGTGGCTCACACATATCATCCCAGCAGTTTGGGAGGCCAAGGCGGGAGGACTGTATGAGCCCAGGAATTTGAGACTCATCTGGGAAACACAGTGAGACCCTATGTCTACAAATAATTAAAATAGTAGCTGGGCGTGGTGGTGCGTGTCAGTGGTCAGCTACTTGGGAAGCTGAGGCTGGAAGATGACCTGAGTCCCAGAGGTTCAGGCTGTGGTGAGCTGTGACTGTGCCAATGCACTCCAGCCTGGATGAGAAAGCAAGACCCTATCTCAAAAACCAAAACCAAAATCAAAACTGGACCAAAGGCGGGATGAAGGCAAGAAGTGACACACAGTTGAAAGAAATAAATGTAAACAGCCTATGTAGAAACACATGTTTCAAACATGAGGGACCTTCTGAGTCTCCATAAATGTCTGTGACTGCAGCTAATAAGGCATGTTCCATCTTGCCATGAAAATATCTGCTTATGGCCAGGCACAGTGGCTCATGCCTGCAATCCCCGCACTTCGGGAGTCTGAAGTGGGCAGATCACCTGAGGTCATGAGTTCGAGACCAGCGTGACCAACATGGAGAAACCCCGTCTCTCCTAAAAATACAAAATTAACCGGGCGTGGTGGTGCATGCCTGTAATCCCAGCTACTCAGGAGGCTGAGGTAGGAGAATTGCTTGAACCCATGAGGCGGAAGTTGCAGTGAGCCGAGATCACTCCGTTGCACTCCAGCCTGGGCAACAAGAGTGAAACTCCATGTCAAAATAAATAAATAAATAAATAACTTATGAGTGTGTCTTATCCATTACAGCATGACCTTCCTGAGAACAGTGATTGGGTGAATTTGTCCAGTGGGAGTGCTATGGGCTACGCCCTGTGACAAGCACTTCCCATGGCACCCATGAGATTTGGGCTATTGGGTTCAAGAGCATCATCTGGCAGCTATGTAAGGTAGACCGTGCTGGTTGCTAACCAAGCTGACATCCCCAGGGTGTTCTCTCTTCCTGACTCAGATCCAGTTCTATTTGAATGGTTATTCTCTGTGAGCTCAGAGAATATCGTCCCTTCCTCAGGGATCATTCTGATTAATCTAAGCACAGCTTATCTTTCCATCCCTGTTGCCAGAGGTTGGTTTAGGCAAAGGCATGGGATACAAACCTGGTCAAGGAGATGAAGAGAAGGTTTCCTAAGGGCTGCTAGGAACGGTTTTCCCTCTGATTTGAAAGGGAAGAGACAAGCATCTTTGCTGTCTTTGTAAGGATGAAAAAGCTATCGAACGCAGAGTGCTTCAAATGCACTGGCAGCCAGGCGCAGTGGCTCACACCTGTAATCCCAGCACTTTGGGAGACCGAGGTAGGTGGATCATCTGATGTCAGGAGTTTAAGACCAGCCTGGCCAACATGGTGAGACCCCGTGTCTACTAAAAATACAAAAAAACTTAGCCGGATGTGGTGGCACATGCCTGTAATCCCAGCTACTACTTGGGAGGGTGATGCAGGAGGACTGCTTGAACCCAGGAGGCAGACACTGCAGCGAGCCAAGATCATGCCACTGCGCCCCAGCCTGGGTGACAGAGTGAGACTCCATCTCGGGAAAAAAAAAAAAAAAAAAAAGCACAGGCAATAGTAACTGACCAACAAATCATGAATTGTTTAAGTTTCTCACTGCTTCACACAACCACCTCTGAATCAGGTATTACCATAATCCTCATTATACAGACACAGACACCAAGGCTCAGAGCCATATGGTTGAAAAGAGTTGAAGCTTTACCTCCAAACTCACATTAACTACTCACCATGTGGCTATAATCCCTCCTTTCTGGAAACCCCAGCCACTCATGCAGGATCTGGATAAACTGGAGCTAGGAGGATGTTTGTTTAAATGAACATAACTCCAGGGCTCAATTAAAAGGACAAGGGCTCTCAGGTAACCAAGCTTAGCTGCAGGTAGATGGAATGTACCAGTGATGCAAAGAGAGGCTCACAGCCACTTACTTTCTTCTTTGGGTATCCCATTAACCCTGGGATTCCTGCTATTGATAGATACCTTCTTTCCCATTTAGCTCAACTTTTATTTAAAAGTCAGTTTAAAAAAAAAAAATCAGCCAACCTCACATGAAGCTAGGAACCCAGTGTTCAACCTCATAAGAAGCTCTTTGTAATGGTTATTTTAAGAATCACCTTCAGTAGAAAACCAGCTGTTCCCATTTAAGAGCAACAGGGGGCAGCAGAGAGCAACAAACCGCTTGGTCCCTACAATATTGAAAAGGGGAAGGGGAAGAAAAGCAACCACCTTCATCTTCAGCCCAGAAGCATGCAAGTGTAAAAAACATCTCAACATGTGTAGGCAAATTCACATTTCCAGGCGTCTGGCAGAGAAACATGAGAACAGAGACCTGAACTCCGGAATGTTTTACCGATCATTTCAGCACCCAGGGGACCAGCCTAGCCAGTCTTGGGGGAACCGTGTCCAGTGAGAGATGATTTCCGATGAGCTGAAAGGAGGAGACGCTTTTAACCTGAACCAACTCACCTTGTTAAATGCTCATTTTGTTTCAGATTTAAATGAGTCCCAGGAACAGCTTTCATGAGTCTGCTAAAGTGTATCTGAAAGATGCCCTAGGAGAAATTCTTGGTCTATTTTTAAATACCCAGGGCAAAGGGACACCATGCTCCACATTCATTTAAAATCCAGTTTTATTAGACCAATCAACCTCACACGAGTCTGGTAAGTAAATAAAATTCTCCTCTCAGGAGGCTTCAGGTCACAACAAGCGTTCTTCTAGGATTTACATTTGTGCTTCTGAGTATCTCCAAATGCGGACAATGTCTCTGATTTTCTCTCCGCGTATTTTGAAATCAACAGATTGATATTAAACAGGAAAATAAGCAGCTTTTTCACATGCACGTATCAGAGGGCACTGAAAACGTGGCACCAGCCTGCGCAATTGGCTGGTTATCAAAAAGTCTGTTTCAAACTCTCAACAACAGTTTCCCCAAAAATGCGGCATTCCTTTAATCACATTTCTCTTGCTTTTCGTATTTAATAAATTATTCATTGAGAGGAGAGTAAATCTTTTAAAAAATATATCCCTGTTCATAAACTAGTCATTTCCAACTCAGCCCAAGTCGGTGCTATGTGTCGTTTGATTTAAAGACTCTCTTTATTTTTCCTTTGCAGTAAATGTCCCTGTCTTAATTATACATTCATTGTAAGTTTGTTCAATCAATAATTGCCTGCCCCTCCAGACTTGAGGCTCCCTGAGGATCACACCTGTTTTGCTGGCAACAGCACACAGGCCAATGCTTGGTACACAACAGGAGCTCTGGTGAATCTACCAAGTGGTACCCGTGGGTCAACAGAGGATTCACACACTGCTGACCTGAGGTGAGGGCTGGAACCCTGCAGGCCAGAGACACCCAGGCTCTCTGACTCATGTGAAGCAGGAAACAGTGGTATCAACCACCTTTACCTACCCATGATCCACACAAGGTCAACACTGCTTATTCTGTGGGATCAAGGAGGAAATCATGGATCAATTAGCCAGGCATGGTGGCACACACCTGTGCTCCCAGCTACTCAGGAGGCCAAAGCAGGACGCTGACTTGAGCGCAGGAGGTCAAGGATGCAGTGAACCATGTTTATGCTGCCACACTCCAGCCTGGGCAACGGAGCAAGACCCTATCTCAAAAAATAAATAAAATAATAAGAAAAAAAGGACTTTTATTTTTATTTTTTAGTTTGAGACAGAGCCTCACTCTGTCTCCCAGGCTGGTGTGCAGTGGTGTGATCTTGGCTCACTGCAACCTCTGCCTCCCCGGCACCAAAGAAAGATTGGGATGGGAAATCCTGAACCTGCCTCTCCTTGCCTCTCCCTGTCAAGTATACCCCAAGGTAGATGTATAGCCCATATGGCTCCCTTCAAGATATCCTCTTCATATGAGAAAACAGACACCTCTCTCTTTCCTTAAGAGCATTACTGGACTTAAATTCACTCTCAGAACTTAAAAGGATTGTTACATGGTTGTAAGCCTCAATCACAAATGGTTTAAGAATGCAGAACAGGGTTTAAAAAGTCAATCCAAGACATATGAGCATTCTAAGTTAATTCTCAATAGACTAGACACTTAGTATTTTAATTCTCAATCGACTAGACAGTGTTTTGTACTGGAAGGAAGTCTTTAAAAATTACAAGAAAAATGCTTTTTCTTTTTTTCTTGAGATAGGGTCTTGCTCTGTTGCCCAGGCTGAGGTGCAGTGATAACAATTACAGCTCCAGCTAGCCTGCAAGTGCTGGGCTCAAGCCATCCACCCGTGTCAGCCTTTTGAGTAGCTAGGACCACAGGTGTGTGCCATCACATCTGGCTAATTTATGTAACTTTTTGTAGAGACAGGGTCTCCCTGTGTTGTCCAGGCTGATCTTGAACTCTTGAGCTCAACTGATCCTCCTGCCTTAGCCTCCCAAAGTTCTGGGGATTAGACGCATGACCCGCCATACTCAGGCAGAGAATACCATTTTAAAGGAACTTTTACATCCAGGAGTGGTGGCTCATTATGGGAGGCTGAGACAGGTGGATCACTTGAGACCAGCCTGGTCAACTCAGCGAGTTGTAGAGACCTCACCTCTACAAACAATTTAGAAAGTTAGCCAGGGGTGGTAGCACACGCCTGTGCTCCCAGCTACTCAGGAGGCTGAGGCAGGAAGATCAGTTGAGCCCAGGAGATCAAAGCTGCAGTGAACCATGTTCATGCCGCCACACTCCAGCCTGGGCAACAGAGCAAGATCCTATCTTAAAAAATAAATAAAAAATAAGAAAAAAAGGACTTTTATTTTTATTTATTTATTTTTTAGTTTGAGACAGAGTCTCACTTTGTCTCCCAGGCTAGAGTACAGTGGTGCGATCTCTGCTCACTGCAACCTCTACCTCCCCGGTTCAAGTGGTTCTCCTGCCTCAGCCTCCTGAGTAGCTGGGATTACAGGCGCATGCCACCATGCCCAGCTATTTTTCGTATTTTTAGCAGAGATGAGGTTTTACCATGTTGGCCAGGCTGGTCTCAAACTCCTGACCTCAAGTGATCTGTCTCCCTCAGCTCCCAAAGTGGTGGATTACAGGCGTCGGCCACCGCAACCAGCCAGACCAAAAGAACTTTCACACTAGTTCATTAAATATATACTACAAGCTTATATAATAAAGGCTATCTGTGGAAGGATAAATCATGATCTGGGATTCTGTGATAAATGACATGTTTACAGCTTACCACATTAACATGATTCACCATGTATAGTTTTCAGACAGATTCTTACAGCCATGAAAATAAACTACTTCTAAGACAGCAAAGAACTTAAAGACATGGAAAAGCCAGGACGACAACAGACTAGTCAAAGTACAATAGAAGCGATACATGTTCTGGATCATCAAATAAAAACACTGATGGCTACCACTGGTGGTCCTCTTGCTACCTGCTGGGTGTTGCTGCAAGCACCATGGCCTGCTTGTCTCAGCATCCTCACAGCAATCTTATGAGAGAGGTAAAAATGCAGCAGCACCTCCAGGAGAAGTCAGTGATCATCAGAGAGGTTAAGTAACTTGCCCAAGGTCACACAGCTAGGTGGAAAATAGCGGAGTTAGGACTGGCTCTTGAGCAGGCATGCCCAAAGTTTTGGCTTCCCTGGACCACACTGGAAGAAGAAGAACTGTCTTGCGTCACACATAAAATACACTAATACTGACGATAGCTGATGAGCTGAAAAAAAAATTTACAAAATCCTCCTAAGGCTTTAAGAAAATTATGAATTTGTGCTGGGCCACATTCAACACCATCCTGGGCTACCTGCAGCCTGGCTTTGGGGCATGGGTTGGAGAAGCTTACTCTAGAGACTTGCTCTTTACCAACACGGCATACTAGAAACTCTATTTAACAATATTAATAGCAATGACAACAACCCTTTATTTCCACGATTTGTGACGTGCAAACCATTTCCTTACACATTACACCACATGTTCAAGGTGTGGGACTGAGAAAGGACACAGCAGCTCTTACCCTCCCCTGAAAGATGAGGAACCTAAAGATTAGAAAAAGATGAGCAGGATCAAGGCACCCCAGATGACTGGTGTGTTATCAACAAAATGTACCATCTCAGATTCAGCTATGTCTAGCCTGGGATTAAAGTTCTCTCCATTGTACTGAGACATCACTCATTCCCTGGTGGCTGCATTGCATGGCAGCATGAGAGCAGCTCTGCCAACATCTACTCCTTGGATATTGCTATCACATCACACACACTCCCAAAAGGCAGGGCTGGGAGGCAGAGGTGGGAAGTCACTTGAGGCTAGGAAGTTGAGGCTGCAGTGAACTATGATTGCACCACGGGACTCCAGCCTGGGTAGCAGAGCAAGACCCAAAGCTCTCCCCGACTAAAAAATAAAAAGGCAAGGTTGGCGTGAGACCGCGGGGAACACTGCATGGGTACTTGTTGACCTACGCAACGCGACGTAGTTAAAAAGTATAGATAACTTCAAGGGCAAAGTTCCATGGAAACCATCATCTTGAGGAGGTTAGAGGGCACACCCCAATTCCAAGAAGGATAGTGGTGGCTATGGGTGATTTTCTTTCTTTTTCCCTTCCTGGTTCTCTGCAATGAAGCAGTATCACTTCTCTAATTTGAATCATAATAAACAGGCATGCCCCAAACTGTGCCTTTCAATAGTCATATAATTAGTATAAACCATGTTGACCTTTTAAAGACGTGATTTGTTTTTTAACACCTATAGCAATAAATGCGCCACATGCGAGCTCATACCTGGCCAAGCTGCCATGTCAACTGCAACATCATGGTGTCTGCCCACCTCTGAAATGTCAGCAGGGAACTGTGGCAGGGTCTGACATGCGATATGGTACAAGAGGCTGGACTTCTGTGTCTAGAAGCTGTCTAACTCTGGAGGGTATTTAAAGTCGTCATCCCCATTTCATGTTCTCCAGTAAACGACACCAGAGAGGACTACCAATCTAGGCTTACCAGGCTGTGAATGAAACTAAATTCACTGAGCACTTCATCTGGACTCTCAAGCAGGCTAGGCGCTGGCTGCCAAGCTCCAGGGATCACAATCCCCTGGATTCTAGCATTGCTGTTTATCTCATTCAAGGCATTACTGAGCAATGAACTTGACCATCAACTTGCATGTTCCCACCTTGAGCCAAAATTTTGAAGCCCACTGATTGAGCTCCAGCTGTTTCTGCTCCCACTTCTGGTCTCATGGCTTTGCTTTTTGTACCTTTACCAAGAACCCTTTAGATGACCCCATCTGTCCCATTCCATCAACATTAACGAGCTTCACAATAAGCTTGTCTATCTACCTGCCTATCTACAGTGGATTCTGTGTCTTTGAAGCAGTATTCACAGAAGAAAAGTTGTGTTCTTCCTTACATATAATAAAAAAAAATTGTATAGATTTCCCAGGTGAAGAGTCCTAAGGCTCTTAAAAGGCAAGGCTGGGAGACAGAGGTGAGAGCATCCCTTGAGGCTAGGAGATCAAGACTGCAGTGAGCTATGATCATACCGCTGTCCTCCAGCCTGGATGACAGAACAAGACCCAAACTAAAAAAAGCAAAACAGGTAAGGTTGATGCAAGAGCTCAGGCAAACACTGCATGGGCATTTGCTGACCTACCAAAGGCCATGCAGTTAAAAAGTATATGTAACTTGGCCAGGTGTGGTGGCTCACGCCTGTAATCCCAGCACTTTGAGAGTCCAGGTAGGTGGATCACCTGAGGTCAGGAGTTCGAGACCAGCCTGGCCAAGATGGTGAAACCCTATCTCTACAAAAGATACAAAAAAAATTACTCGGGCGTGGTGGCGGGCACCTGTAATTCCAGCTACTCAGGAGGCTGAGGCACAAGAATCACTTGAGCCCAGGAGGTGGAGGCTGCAGTAAGGCGAGATCGTGCCATTGCACTCCAGCTTGGGTGACAAGAGTGAAACTCGGTCTCAAAAAAAATTAAGTATATGTAACTTATAAGCCTCCGTCTTGTCTACTATAAAATGGGACTGATAGTCAAATGTACCTGCCTCATTAGGTTGTCATGAGCATTAAATGAGACAGTGCACAATACATAATCTGCACGGTGCCTGGCAGGCACAGAATAAACGGGGGTTATTATTGTATGTTTTTGTTTGAGATAGCTGCAGTTAATTCTGTTAATTTTTTATCCATGACATGGGGATGGATTACAAGTTCCCCAAGTTCCTTCTGGGGCCATGATTTAATCATTTTAAGGAGAGAGGAACTACATTTAAAATAGCAACAGATTATTCAACCCTAGTTGAATGGACTGGATTAATACCACAAAATCTCGATTTATGTCCTGATTAAACGTGTGTGTGTATGTGTAACAAGAATTACATCTTTGTTCAATGGTGTAAATCTTATGATTTACTTATCACATCTCAGAAACAGCAAAATGTGTTCTATTACTACAAGGTACACATTATATTTTCGAAAGCAGTACTTTATTCTCATGGCGTATAGGAATGTAAGATTCACAAGACATGGCATTTTCTCTACATTGTTCTCTGCTATTTCTGTAGTGCTCGTCACAGCACCTAGTACACAGAGTATCAATTGATATTTGTCAAACAGATGAGCAAACGAATATTTCTCTATTTATTTTGCACCTCCCCAGAAAGCTAGATGAAATGTGGGGATCTTACTTCTCAAAGCTCATCAAAGTTTATGCATCTATACTGACATTACAAAGCATTCATTTTAAATTCAACCTTTTAATTTCACCTCCCTGCTTACTACCTGAGTGACCTCGTTCAAGTCACATCACTTCTACAAATTTCATTCTCTGCATCTGATAAATGGGAGCAGTGGAAGCAGGGATATTCTTTATTATTGACTATGCAGCTTCTCTAGTAAAAGAACCCCCGCTCTGTTCTGGGGTTTCCGTTCCATGTTTTCAGGGTAGCCACTGAAAAAGATTTTCTCCATGACCAGATTCCAGTCACACCCTTCTTTTACTTTTTAATTATGTTTTTTTAGAGACAGCATCTTGCTGTGTTGCCCAGGCTGGTCTCGAACTCCTGGCCTCAAGCAATCCTCCCACCTCAGCCTTTCGAGTCACTGAAATTACAGATATGAATAGCATACTTCAGACTCATCTGAATCCTCTCCCCGGTGAGGCCGGACGCTTGAGCTTCTGTGCCACCTCTGCATTGCACAGTTTGAGCAAGAACCTGTTAGTCAGTTTAGCCAGAATCCTCCCTTACCTCTGCTGTCTCCATCCACTGACTCTCACTCTGCTTCATGGCTATAAATCATCACCTTTGCTTGCTGTGTTCAGAATTGAGCCCAATCTCTCTCCCCTGCTGCACAACCCCATTGCACCTATCATGACAGTCCTTTGTGAATAAAGTATTTGTTACTGTTTTCTTTTTTTTTTAATTGAGATGGAGTCTTGTTCTGTCGCCCAGGTTAAAGTGCAGCAGCACCATCTAGGCTCACTGCAACCTCCGCCTCCCGGATTGAAGCAACTCTCCTGCCTCGGCCTCCCAAGTAGCTGGGATTATAGCTGCCTGCCACCATGCCTGGCTAATTTTTGTATTTTTAGTAGAGACGGGGTTTCACCATGTTGGCCAGGCTGGTTTTGAACTTCTGACCTCATGATCCACCCACCTCGGCTTCCCAAAGTGCTAGGATTACAAAGGTGAGCCACCGCGCCTGACCTTTCTTACTGTCTTTAACAAGCATCATGGTTAATTTTGTCCTTAACAGGACCCCCATCCTCCAGCTAAAGCCAGGCCATTTCCAATCATTCTAGAACATATCTGCACACGATATATATGCAGAGCTATAAGGGGGTGAAATGCTTGACATGGAATTACTAACTAGTCACAGGTAAACATGGTTACTACATTCAGAAAGTCAGCACAACTGTGCAAGAAACAGAGAGGGAGAGAGAGAAAGAATCTTGACTACATTGATGGGAGCTCCTGGATCATGCTGTGCCTGAAGCCAGTGCCCATAACGTGCCACCTCCAGTCCCACCACCAATTCCTATCTTATTTAACCTTGCTGAATTGAGTCTCTATCACCTGCAATTAAAAGAGCCCTAGCAAATAAAAAAATATATACCTTTCATGATTTTACTTCAAAACATTCCAGCAATGTAAAAATAATTAGTGGGAACACTTAATATAAAAACTCTATTAAAAATTTACATATTTATGATAAAATAGGAATCCAAGAAGATTATGCATTCTATTTTCTGTAATAGCCTTTAACATATTTGTGCACCAAAAATTTGTTATTTCAGTTCTGAAAGTGAAGTATATTACATTTTAAAGCAAACATGGTAGAAATGCTTACACCAATTCAACATGATACACATATTTTGGGCTAAGCAGCTGCTTCTATTAACATACTCTTGAAAACAATAATAATAGTCATGGTGAACTTCCTTGGTTTTTGAGTCCCCAAATGCCACATCAGATTGAACTAACTGAAAGTTAAGACATGCTAGTGTCTACGATCTCTCTGGGGCCCATGACCAATCCCAGATATGAGAGAGAACTCTATTGGGTTGGTGTAGAAAGATTTGGCAAAAACCGCCATTCTATTTGCACCAACCTAAAACCGGCTCATTGGAGTCATTTTTTTCTTAACCATGCATCCTGTGAAGTTCACCTCAGCCCTGGGCTCGACTGGAGTAGATGATATTAAGGGATGAAGGCTGAGTTGTCAACTGTGGCCAACCCTCACTAGATATTAAGGTTTGTAACTAATTCTGAGAATTCACAACACTGGTAAAGAAACTCATTAGATGCAACTTCTGACTCCTCGTAGCTAGTCACAAAATGTGACTGAGATATGTCCATAAATATGTAGGCTTTCACAAAAGAATATCATTGTTTTTTTTTGTTTGTTTTTGTTTTGTTTGTTTTTGTTTTTGTTTTTGTTTTTTAATAGAGATGGGATTTCACCATGTTGGCCAGGATGGTCTTGATCTCCTGACCTCGTGATCCACCCAACTCGGCCTCCCAAAGTGCTGGGATTACAGGCATGAGCCACCTCGCCTGGCCAAGTATCATAGATTTTTACGGTTTTACAGAGGTATAGTGTACATAGAGAACACTGCACATATTTAACGTAGACAATTTGATGAGCTTGGGCATATGCAGATGCCTGTGAAACCATCCCCGCAATCACAGGAACAGACACATCTTTCATGTCCAAAAGTTTCCCTTTGTTTGGTAAGTGGAGTGGGGTAGACGGTGTTTAAGAACATTTAACATGAGATCGTAACATGGAGGTGGTAAAGAACACTTAACAAAGGGAAAACTTCACAAATTTTAAGTCCATAATACAGATCCCTGAACCTAAGGGAGATGCAAATCAAAACCAAAATGAAACACCACCCCATACCTGTTACAATACCTATTACCAAAAAATGGAAAATTAAAAAAAAAAAAAACAAGTATTGGCCTGGATGTGGAAAAACTGGAACCCTGTGTCATTGCTTACTGGAATATAGATGGTGTAGCCACTATGGAAAGCAGTATAAAGGTTAATCAAAAAAACATTTTTTAATGGAATTGCCAGATGATGCAGCTATCTTACTTCTGAGCACATATACAAAGAAATGAAATCATGAGAGCAAAGAAGTATCTGTAATCCTATGTTTACTGCAGCATTAACCACAATAGCCAAGATATGGAAGCAACCTAAGCGTCCACTGACAGGTGAAGGGTGATATGGTTTGGCTGTGTCCCCACCCAAATCTCATCTTAAATTGTAGCTCCCATAACCCCCACATATATTGGGAAGGACCCAGTAGGAGGTAAATGAATCACAGGGGTCGATGTTTTTCCATGCTGTTCTCTGATAGTGAATACGTCTCATGAGATCTGATGATTTTATAAAAGGCAGTTCCCTTGAACAAGCTCTCTTGCCTGCCGCCATGTAAGACATGCCTTTACTGCTCCTTCACCTTTCACCATGATTGTGAGGTCTCTCCAGCCATGTGGAGCTGGGAGTCCATTAAACCTCTTTTTCTTTGTAAATTACCCAGTCTTGGTTATATCTTTATTAGCAAAGCGATAACTGACTAAAACAAATGGATAAAGAAAATGTAGTACATACGTACAATGAAATATCATTCAGCCTTAAAGAAGAAGGAAATCCTGCCATTTGCAACCATATTTATGAACCTGGAGGACATTATTCTGGAGAAATAAGCCAGTCACAGAAGGATAAACACTGCATGATTCTACTTATATGAAGTGTCTGTAATAGCCAAACTCACAGAAGCTGAGGGAAGAATGGTGGTCATCAGGAGCCGGGGAAGGGGGCAATGGGAGGTTGTTCAATTGGCTTTAAAGTTACGCTGTGTAAAATGAATTAGTTCCAGTGATTTACTATACAGCACAGTGCCTATAGTCAATAATACTGTATTATGCCCTTAAAATGTGTTGCTAGATTAGGTTTATCAATATTTTACTGTAGACTAATTTGCAGCTAATTTGGTTATTTAACAAATGAAGCATTAATTTTTAAAAACATTCTAAGTTCAGGAGTACACATGCAGCTTACATAGGTAAACTTACATCACTGGGGTCTGCGGTATAGGTTATTTTGTTACCCAAGTATTAAGCCTAGTACCCATTTTTATTAAAATAAAAGATATTTTGTAAAACTTCTTTTCTGCCCCTGACATGTCAAGGTTACCTTTCCATTTGCTGGTCTGTTTGTTTCATTTTGTTTTTGGAGACAGGGTCTCACTCTGTCACCCAGGCTGGAGCACAGTGGCGCAATCTCAGCTCAGTGCAGCCTCAACCTCCTGGGCTCAAACAATCCTCCCATTCTAGCTTCCTAAGTACTTGCGCCTACAGGCGTGTGCCACCACACCCAGCTAGTTTTGGTATTTTTGTAGAGACGGGGTTTCACCATGTTTCCCAGGCTAGTCTCAAATTCCTCAGCTCAGATAATCTGCCCACCTCAGCCTCCTGAAGCGCTGCAATTACAGGCATGAGCCACCGCTCCCAGTTTCCTTTTAGCATGTATAAAATTTGGCGATCCCCTCCAATTTAGTGACTAGGGCATAGAAAATGCTTGTGAATCAAAATCAAAGGAACAAGATGAAAACCAGAAAAATAATTCAATTTAATGTTGTGCTTCATTCTGAGCATTAGATGAAAAACACTCAATTATATGCCTACTGTCAGAAGATTCTTTGTAAAGAAGTTATTGCAAATGTGTGTGTGTGTGTGTGTGTGTGTGTGTGTGTGTGTGTGTGTGTATGATTTTATTACCTAGGAGCTAACTTCTTGGGGGAAACTAGATAGGAAAAAATAAATTTATTCTGAATGGTAA
The DNA here is from genome assembly GCF_009761245.1 of Sapajus apella. Classification (NCBI taxonomy): domain Eukaryota; kingdom Metazoa; phylum Chordata; class Mammalia; order Primates; family Cebidae; genus Sapajus; species Sapajus apella. Next base: position 3,132,780 of record NW_022437039.1, on the reverse strand, counting down.
TGATAAAAGGTCAAAATTTTGTAATATAGCATATGATCAAAAATTTCCAGAATTTTTTTTAGAAAAGCTAAACTTCGATTATTCAGAGTTTAACAATGAAAAAAGATAGCCATGAGTTTGCTTCTCCATAGCCAGCGGCTTCTTCAGGCTGACTTGTATCATTCTGTGTTAATTTCTATGACCAGAGTTAATCTAAAGAGTGACTTCTGGTCAGACTTTATTGTCATGGGGTATTTGAGTGTGCCGTAGCAACCATGAAAGTTTGAGCTATGCTTATTCTTATAAATATCCACATTTGATGAACTGTATTCAGCTGTGTTTGCAAAAGGCAGGTATTCTGAAGTGTATGAAATAATGGCTGCACTTACCTGGTTTTTAATGTGCTCAATGCTAAGCGCTAATAACAACACTAATTCTTAGCTCCCGTGCCGTCTTCCCTGAAATTGTTTTTATGATGAATTTAGATACTTTGGGGGAACCATATATAGAATATTTACTTAAAATCTCACCAGGGATGATGGCATATTTTTGTACAACTGCTTCGTTTCTGAAAAGTTTAGTTGTACAATGTTCTTCTATTATCACTAGTTAAATCAAATTTTAAAAATATATATAGTTTTATAAAACAATAGAATAAAAAAAAACATTCTATTGAATTTGAATTACAAAAGTAGATTTTCTTCTACTTAGTTACTTTTTGTTTGGTTGTTCTTTTTGGGTTGTTTGTTGAAAGGGAGTCTCACACTGTCATTCAGGCTGGAGTGCAATGGTGCAATCTCAGCTCACTGCAACCTCTGCCTCCTGGGTTCAAGCAATTGTCCTGCCTCAGCCTCCCAAGTAACTGGGGTTACAGGTATGCACCACCATACCCACATAATTTTTGTATTTCTAGTAGAGATGGGCTTTCACCATGTTGGCCAGGCTGGTCTTGAACTCCTGACCTCAAGTGATCCACCCACCTTGGCCTCCCGAAGTGCTGGGATTACAGGCGCAAGCAACTGCAACCGGCCAATTTTCTTCTAGTTAATTACTTGGGATTATAACCACACCTCATCATTGCACTGAAATTTTCTATAACTTCCTAAAATAACTAAGTTTGAGGATGGTTTATATGACCTTGAAATTCTCCAGAAAGAAGATTCTAGAGGTCCTTTTGAATAAAGAATGCCAAAAATAATCTTCTTTTAAGAGACGGAATCTGCTGCCATGACCTGGGGAAGGCAGGCTTCTGCTTTCTTCACATTAGTAGGGTGGCTCTTCTCTCCCTCTCCGTTTTTTCCTTCTTTCTTCTTTTCATCTCTCCTTCCATCCTCCCCTCCTTCCCTTCCTCTCTCCCTTCCTTCATTGTTTTCTTAACAACTATTTTCATTAAATGCCTACTTTGTTCTAGGCAACAAAGCAATAAACAGAAGAAAAGCTGTCCTGCCCTCCTGTTCCTGGATAAAACTTGAGTGTCGGGCTGCTTATTCTCGTGACCCGATAACAAGATGCAGGGGAACTGGGAAAGAGGGGATTTTATTTCTGTAACCGGGTACAGGGAGAAGGCATGGAAATTATCACCAAACCAACTCAAAATTACAAAGTTTTCCAGAGCTTATTTACCTTCTAAGCTTATGTCCACGTGTAAGTGTGCATTCACCTAAAGGCATAAGTGATTAACTTCGAATGTGTAACTAAGGTCTGAGTCTTCAAGGCCTTCTTCTGGAGCCTCAGTAAATTTACTTAATCTAAATGGGTCCAGGTGCTGGGGTGATTACCCTTAACTTGTCTTCTGCTACATCATGGAGGATTGGGGAGTCCCTTCAGACTCCCAATAAACCTGGTTGTGGAGGCCCGGGGCATTTCTTCCTATCCCCAGTAAAACTTGTTTAATCCCAAACACGTCCTGTTAGGAATTCCTTCATTACCTTGTCATGCCTCAAGGCCCAGGAAAGACCTGGGCAAAACTCTGAGCTTTTGTGACATTCCAGCCTTTGTATAAGGGCACTGGGCCTCTCAGCTTTTAATATTTACCTTAACCACCCACTCAGTGCCGAGACAGTTGTTACAGAAGCCTGTGTTAGTGAGACCTGGCCTGCCACAGCCATGAAAACAAAGCAAGGCTGAAGTCGGCTGATGACAGCAGTTCTGGAGCTGCCAGTGCGCCTGCGCTGGACCACAAGCCAGTCATGTATGAGCTCAGACCCAAAGGGGAAGCAGACGTGTAGGAAAAACAGCCTCAGGATAGGTGCGGTGGCTCACGCCTGTAATCCCAGCACTCTGGGAGGCCTAGGTGTGCGGATCACAAGGTCTACAGATCGAGACCATCCTGGTCAAAATGGTGAAACCCCACCTCTACTAAAAATACAAAACTTAGGTGGGTGTGGTGGCACATGCCTGTAGTCCCAACTACTTGGGAGGCTGAGGCAGGAGAACTGCTTGAACCCGAGAGGCGGAGGTTGCAGTGGACCCAAGATCCCGCCACTGCACTCCAGCCTGGTGACAGAGAGAGACTTTATCTCAAAAACAAACAAACAAACAGCCTCACAGCCATACACAGCCATGTTTCCTTAATGAAACTATTAATGGACAAAAAAATTAATGAAGAGCCTAAAATCAGAAAGATTGCAGGCAATTAAAAAGAACTCTGAGAATAAAAGAAAATTGAGGAAATCTTGGTTATATTGATAGAAAGACTGTGTTTTCCCTGTAAAATGAACATAATAAACCTATTCACACAAAGGCTAGTTGGATACTGTTCAAGTTATTGGCGTTTATGATCATAAATTTACCCCAACTGCTAGAATAATAAATGCACATATGCTTGTGTTAAGTGTCTACAAAGCTTACTCTGAGTTTTCAGTGGGCTGGTGTAATTAAACAGTAACTGTCAATTTCTTAATCCTAAAGCAATCATTTTGCTCTAGGTAATGAGCTTTTTATTTATTTTTTTTCCCATTCTCAGCAAGTAACAGCTCTTCCTCAAATTGGTTTTAATGGATTTAGCCCTCAGCAACCCACCCTTTGCTGACAATCCCTTCTACGGAGAAAGATGTCTCTAGGGAAGCTGAGGCTGTCGCTTCAGGGAAAAGCAAAACTTCTGATGAAACAGAAAATCTCTTTCTCCCAACATATTTCATCAGAATAGTTTGGATATTGTACCTAATATTCAGCTATGTAACACCCACATCACACAGGTAATACAGGTATGGTTACTGATTTATTTCTATCTTATTTTCAATGAAACTTTGAATTCCTATCCAGGTATTTGCTTGTATTTTCAGGGTTTTTTTTTTTTTTCTGCCTCTATTCACTTCTGCTGTTAACAAAATAAAGCTGTATCAGGCACAGAATGTCTCTGAAAAAGTGTTTGGCTTTTAACAGTACAGCTCCGGAACGAAAAACAGAATTAAAAAGCAGTTTAACTTCTGTGTGTAGACTCTTGGCCTGGCTGCACTCTAGGTAAGAATTGAGGAGGTAAGGAGTTCTATTTTTAATGTCCCCTTACAGAAGCGCCATGAATTTAGCAATGCACAAAATTTATGACACAATCTGATAACATGAGGGAGAGGCAAGTTGGCAGTGACTTTTCCATTGCATTTCCCATGAATCTCCGATCACTTGTAAATTGCAGAGCCTGACATTTAAACTGTGCTGTGTTGATAGTTCAGGCACTGCCCTTCCCCCCCCCCCCCCCCCCCCCCCCTCCCCCCCCCCCCCCACCTCACCCCGGACACTGAGAGACCAAGGATGAAGCTCCATTTCATAGTGAAGCGTAATGGCGAGTCAAGGGTCAAATGCGGCCTGTTAAGTCTAAAGCAATTACCTTCTCCTGCAGATAAAGAAAAGCCCGTGTCTCCACCTCTGAGTGGAGGGCAGAGCGAGCAGAGAGACTCTGGGAACCATATGGCCGGTTTCAGCTTGCATCCTTCACTTCGCACCGGGCACCTGGGCAGCGGCCAATGCCTGGCACAGTACACTCGCTGCCATTTTTGTCCAAACACTCATCTATTTTGGGAGACTTCTACCTGCGCTTTCTGCTCGGCTATCCTGAGACTCCAACTTCCGGCATAATGAGTTCCTGCTGTAGAAAATCATACGTTCTATTTCCATTTTTCGAATAATGTATTTAAATGGCATCCATGCTCAACCGTGGACCACTATGGAAGAATACCGAATAACCACCTTACTGCGTGCATTCCCATTTCCCAGCTGCATCTAACTCAGCAGCATTGTATCTGAACAAATGCTTTTTCCCTCCTGATGCCTACATTTTTCAGTAACAGCTGATGCTCTGCAGTCTTAGAAATTGAAATTTTTTTTAATTACTGCTTTCTATTTACCCTCTCAACTGCCACGTCTAAATTATACCTCTTTAAACTACCATTAAAGTCTAGAAGTCAGAAATCTGTCTCCTGCCTAGCACACTTTCCAAATTGTCAGCACTGGGAATCCTTGTTTTGATACTAGCTGGCAGTAACTGCATGAGAGCAACACTAGCCTTCGGACGCAAAACCCAGACCACAAGGACCACTGAGGCTTTAAGTGATTTTAGCTAACTGAGCCTCTGTTTCCTCACGTGTAAAATGGGATATTCATCGAACAGGGTTGTTATATGCATTACAGGAGATGATACAGAGACACTGTCTGGAACTTAGCAGATCTACAGAGGAAGAGGAAGAATTCAAAGCCATGTCTTATAACCACATAATATTATATCTCAATAGATAATAAGAAATAAACATTTAGAGGTTCATGAAAACCAGTGTGGGGGATGAGGATTTGTTTCTGTATCTGCTAACAAACCCCTAATGACTTCTGAGCAAGTTATGGGCATGTCGAACTGATTAATTCATAATGAAACAGAGGGGAGGTGAGTAGAAACAGCAGTGCTATATCGGAAGCTTTGAAATGATCTATGACCATGAAGAAAGCTGGCAAGAGAAGCAACTACCTAAGTTAAGGACACACAACAGCACTGAAACTGTGACCACCAGCCCTATGAAAACAGAGCTCCCCAGTGTTCCAAGACGTCCATGAGAATCATGGGGCCAGGTGCAGTGCCTCCCACCTGTAATCCCAGCACTTTGGGAGGCCTAGATGCGAGGATTGCTTGAAACCAGCCTTGGCAACACAGCAAGTTCTTGTCTCTATCGAAAAAAAAAATTAGGTGGGCATGGTGGCACACACCTGTAGTCTCAGCTACTCTGGAGGATGAGGTGGGAGGATCACTTGAGCCCAGGAGGTCAAGGCTGCAGTGAGCCATGACCACACCATGCACTCCAGCCTGGGTGACAGAGCAAGACCCTGTCTCAAGATAAGGAAAAAAAGAAAGAAAACAAAACAAATCTATATAAAAATGATCACGTAGGGAGGGTTTTATTTTAATTTTAATTACAGATACTGGGTCTTACTCAAGAACTGTTGATTCATGTTCTCCAGGTCTTGAGGCCTGAAATTTTTCTACGTCCAAGTTAGTGTGTGTGTGCAATTAAAATACAAGGTCAGGTGTGGAAATCACTGATGGAAAACAAGACCGGGGCATATTATTCAAAAGCATACACACACAAGACCTGCTGAAAACTGTGTGTATTTTGCCTACCTGAAAACAAAGTGTAGAAATGAATTTGCTCACTCCTTAGCCCACGGAGAGTACTACTTCATCAAGTATCCCCCCAAAGATAAATTTAATGAAATTATTCACAAATTCTAAGTCATTCTGTGGAGGTAGGATGGATGGTACAGAAAGCTACGAGCAGACATTTTGCACTCATGCTTGCATTTGGAATCCTCCAGATGTCTTCATTTAGAGAGAGCCACTGTAGCTAATGTTACAGTCATGGAGGACAGTTATAGATATGGGATAACCCTGGAGCTGAAGATTTTTAAATAACGTATAGGTTAACTCTTCCAACCCCTTTCATAATGCAGGAATAGGCTCTATAATATCCTAGACAGAGAGATAATCATGTAGCTGGAATACCTTCAGCGGTAATGAGCATGTTATTAATGGGTAGTATTGATCAAAGGGGGAACGTATTGTACTCTCATACGATATACATAATATGTAGGGAAATGCACCAGGATATATAAAATAATACATGAGAGGGTTAGAGGTTATAGGATTTGTAAAGACATCATGTGGTTAAATATGCTTGGACATATTAGATGTGTTATGCTTACAGAAATAAAAGATAATAAATTCGTGAATTCTGGAGAGAGAAATCTTGGCCAGTAAACGATATAAAGACAGACAAGTTAAGGACGAGGAGGCTGTTAAGCATCTACGTCCCAGTGACCACCTAATGGAATGAATCAAAGACACAGTTGGAGTCCACCCAAGAGGGAACAAGACAGCAGCTAAACAGACAATGTACACTCTGTGCTACTGGTTGCCCTGGTGACTGGACCCCACTCCTCATGCTAATGGCATTATAATGAATACAACTGCTTGAAAATACAATAAATGGTAAGCTTGATAACAGAGTAAAAGATCGTCTTGAGAGCTGCCTTGTGGAGAGGACCTAGGATGGAATTTTGGTGGTGGTTGTCAGAGAATGATATGATCAGTGAGGAAGCTATTAGGTAAAAAATATAAGGGTGTCTGTGTGTGTCAGAGAAGGAGAAGAGACACTAATGATGGATAATGCTTGAGACAAGTAATGTGTCTGCCATTTCTCTTCCTGACATGCTCCAGACTGGAAAACCTACATTAAGTGTTAATGAACCCATATTGATTTCCCTGTTCCCCTCACCATGAGGAAGGTAGCCTGGCCTGGGAGACTCAACTGCAACTCAGTGTCTTAGCAAGTTGGCAGGTCACGTGGTGATCATGGCAGCCTCTGCCTTGAGACTTTACTTTTCCTCTTGCTGCTCCAAAGTCATCAGGCTCATCAAGATGATACAGGATGCTGTGATGGTTAGCCTATGTGTTAACTTGTCTAGGTGGTGGTGCCCAGTTGTTGGCTCAAACATTTGTCTAGATGTTTCTGTGAAAGTACTTTGCAGATGTGGTTAACATCTAATATCACAGCTGACTGTACGTCAGGGAATTTTCTTTAAAAATATGGATGGGGTTTACTGAATCCGTTGAAGTTCTTCAGAGCAAAGACAGGTTTTCCGGAGAAGGAATTGTGCCTTAAGACTGTAACACAGAAATTCTGCCTGAGTTTCCAGCCAGCTGGCCTACAGATTTCAAACTCAAGACGACAACATCAACTCTCATCTGAATTTCCAGCCTGCCATCTGCCCTACAAATTTCCTATTTGCCAGCCCCCACAATCATGTGAGATAATTCCTAAATCTCTCCACACATTGATAGTCAGAGATAAATGTCTTGAGATACGGATATAAATATAGATATATAGATACAAATATATAGTTTGATATCATGATTTGTAAGAAATATGTGGTTGTACCCGGTTCTTGGAGCACAGCTCCTAAAACTATTGGGATCTTTAAAGTGCTAAGGGTATCTTTTGTATGATGGCCAAGGACTCCTAGATGGCCTCAGGATGGGTGATGGTTGCCAGGAGGACCTACCTTGTGGTGGGAGGGTAGGAATTTTCAGTCCTACCTCTTGACCTCCTGAGTAGGGAGTGGGGCGGAAGATGGAATTGATCACCAATGGCCAATAATGGAATGAAAAGACTAATTAATGAAGCCTCCATAAAAACCTGAAAGGATAATTCAAAGAGCTTCTTAACTAGCGGGGTACCTGGAGGGTGATACAGCCAGAGACGGCAAGGAAGCTCCGCACCCCTATCCACACATCCAGCCCCATGCATCTTCTCATCTGGCTGTTCATCTCTATCCATTATAATATCCTTTATAATAAACCATTAAACGCAAGTGAATGTTTTCCTGAGTTCTATAAGCCACTCAAGCAAAGTAATCAAACCCAAGGATGGAACATGGGAATCCCAATTTATAACCAGTCCATCACGAAGCACAGGTCACAACCTGGGGCCTGCGAATGGCGTCTGAAGTGGGGGCAGTCTTGGGGGGTGAATCCTTAATCTGCGGGATCTGACGCTATCTCCAGGTGCACAGTGTCAGAATGGCATTGAATTGTATAGAACACCCTGTTGGTATCTGCTGGAGAATTGGGTGTTGATGAGGAAAAACTCACACATCTAGTCACAGAAGTGTTCTGTGCTATCCTGAGTGTGAGTATAAAGAGAAAAAACATGTTTTATTTCTATTTATGATATCTTAAACCTATGTACATATTTATCCCTATTTACAGATTTATTTATATTAATAAAGAACAAATTTCTGAAAATGTTTATTTTCTGTAATTATATACTTTTATTATAGTAGATGTAGCACAAAATTATGCACTTTCAGATATGTGTAATAACAATATACTATATTACCATTAAACTACATGCTATGCAATGAAAATAGATGCAGTTATGTATGAATATACGTATATAATATAGATATATAACAAAAAATTATATAGACATGTAATGAAAATTATCTTTCTCAGATATTCTTTTTCTTTTTCTTTTTATTATTTTTGAGATGGGGTCTTGCTCTGTCTCCAGGCTGGAGTGCAGTGGCACGATCTCAGCTCACTGCAGCCTCCATCTCCCAGGTTCAAGTGGTTCCGCTGCCTCAACTTCCTGAGTAGCTGGGACTACAGGCACACACCACCACGCCTGGCTAATTTTTTGTGTTTTAGTAGAGATGGGGTTTCACCACGGCCAGATGGTCTTGAACTCCTGACTTCATGATCTGCCCACCTCAGCCTCCCAAAGTATTGGGATTACAGGCATGAGCCACCTCATCCAGCCCAAATATTTATTCTTTGGGACTTGAAATCTGACCACTTGTCATTTACGTCCATTGGCTGTAGTTGTGCCTTCTGAAGTGATGAACATGGTTATCAGAGCTTAGATATTTGGGCAGATATGTCTGGAAACTTTGCACACTAGTTTTTTGATATATTAATCCAAGCTATAGTGGGTCCCTGCCCTTCCCATAGAATCCACCCCTATATCTGCTGCTGGCTGGGTTAGTAACCATGACCCTCCTCTTCTGGTCCAGCAGATTAGACTAGGGGTGACTTCTACAAAGACCTGGGCCACTCAAGTTCTGTCTTCAGTAACTGTAAATAAATGCATGGATTGTAATCCGTGCAGTGGGCAGGGCTGGGCCAACCAGGTTCTGCCTTCAGTAACTGTAAATCAATGTACAGACTGTAATCCGTGCAGTAGGCAGCGTTGGGTTCAGGGCAGCCCCGTGTGTCCATGTCCCATATGTGAGAAAGAAATCTGCAGATGGAGAGAAGAGGAAAGTAATCGTAGGCAGCCCTGGAAAGACAGTGTAACCTCTCCCCCTATAGATGTTCTTTTCCTGGTTTCAGTTGTTCTCAAGTAACTGTGTGAACTTACTCTCCTTGGGTCCTATGACTGAGCTCTGTGCCCATGAATTCTGGGAAACAGCTCTGAGTCTTTCCAGGATATTTTCTTAAGGTAGTAAGGATGGTTTGAAGTTACTTGCGGCCAAATGATTCTACGTTACCTAGCAACACATCCATGTGGAGGCCTCCTGTTTACAACACCACAGGCAAAGCCTGAAGCAAGCCTCAAAGTATATGGAACTGCTAACGTAGAGGTCGAATCTGAAAAGACACTTTGTGAAAAGTCAACCAAAAGCGTTATGAGGATAGCAGGTCTCAAAAGTTATTGCAGGAAGCTTCTCCTAACAGTGTAATCACCAAAAATTACAGCTATCCCTTCTAGAACATTCAGTATGTGCTAGGCATTGCTCTAAGTGTTTTATATCTATTAACTCATTTGATTCTCACTTTAAGACTAGGCAGTATCTGCGATTATTGCCACCATTTTACAGAAGAACAAATGGTGCAAATCCTCTTCGCCAAATTGTGGCTAAGAAGAGGAGAATTTGAGAGCCAAAACGCAGTACATTGTAGCAACAAACTTATTCCTTCCAATTAGTAAGCATGATGTTTTTCCATTCTTGTTATATGTTAAAAAAAAAAAAAAAACCCACTCCTAATTTTAGGGCCAAATGGTGCCAATTACCTATTTTTTAAAACATTGTATCCTATATTTGTTTCCAAGACAACAAATAGAGTGGAAAAGAACAGCTTCCAATCATTTATGTCAGAAAGTTGGAGAATCCTCCCCCCTTCCGCAGCCAGAATGTCCTTCATCTGTAAACATAGGGGGCTGTTGTTATAATTTTATACTTGCTGCATAACAAATGATCCTTCATTCTCTCATCAAGTCATTATGGGTCTCAGGATACATTTTCTATTCCTGGAATCATGGCTAAATGCTCTTTAAGTGGTGAAAAGTGATCTCTGAGTGGGCTTAAGTTGTGAAATGTACATTATCTGAATGGTGAATTTGGCTGAAATAGATAAACAGATGGCAGAGGCCCTGTTTCAGCTTCTAAAAGTAAAACAAAGCAGATAGAAGAACGAAGAAACAGAAGACATAAAACTGAGAAATGCTCAGTTTGAATGACCTCAAGTGTCAAAAATCTATCTATTTACTCAGAGAGCCCATCCCCTCCCACCATAGGCGAAAATGAACCTTGAATAGTTCTCTTCAAAATACTGATTTTCACTTTAAAATACATTTAAAAATACAGAGTAAACAGAATATTAAAGTGAACCAAAGTATGCGATTTATATATATGTATATTATTTAGTATAAATTATTATATAATGTTAATATTGCATACAACATTAAAGAGATTTTGATTAGGTCATCTCTACATAAATCACCCTATCCTAGTCTCTTGCACAAGAGATAGCATGCACTCCTGTCTAGCGCTTCGACATTTAATTCATTTTTATAATGGCGACTGCTTAGTGAAGAAATCAGAATTGCTCATGTTTTATTTTGATCTTCCTTTAGAGCCACCTTCATTTCCAACAGACATCTCAGATTCAAGAGAAAATTAAAACCTTCGCTCCAAGTCCAGATGAATTATTCACCTCTTCTACCTTCCCTTTCTGCCAAACCTAACCCTATATATGCAAATTACGACTTTCACAGGAAGAATATGAAAAGAGGAAGCAGTCTATTAATAGCAGTGCATGTGGTGGTGTTTTCTTTTGCAAAGATGTGGCATGCTTTCACAGTCATTTTTCTTGGTTTTCCAGCTACAGAGCCTGAGTTAGTTGTTCCAGAGGCACAGATGAGAAAGCTAGAGGGAAGCAGTTGTGCAAAACAGTGCTGTTTCCTTTAATGTAAACATGATGGATGGATGGATGGATGGATGGATGGATGGATGGATGGATGGATGGATGTACGGACAGACAGATGGGTGTGTGGTTGGGTGGGTGGATTGGTGGGTGAGTGGGTAGGCGGATGAGTAAATTGGTGGGTGGGTGGGTGGGTCAAGGCATGGATGAGTGAATTGTGGGATGGGGGTGTGGGAGGGTGGGTGGATGATGGATGGACAGGTGGATGGATGGATGAATAAACGGATATATAAACCAAATCTCAATATTTTCTGGAAATGCTGCTTTGATGTCATCAGGAATGTTATATCTTCATAAAGTTCTATCTTTAAAGATCTAAACCAGCATAAACAATGGCACAGTCTAAGAGATGGTTCTAAGCTGGTGCAAGACGTTAGCAAAGGGTGGATGTTAAACACATTCAGATCAGTGAAGGAGAGGGAGGGAGGTGAGGAAGGAAGGAGGCAGGGAAAGGGGAAGGAAGGGGGGCAAGAGAGAGGAGAGGCGCAGGGACTAATGACAACCAATAAGCACTCCTATTCGTGATAGAAAATGATTCTGATGAGAATTTCCGTAATGAAGCAGCATGTTACTTGCATTTCTCCATGCCACCCCCGACCCCATCAAGTCCTCAAAAACTCCACTTCAAATAAAATCCCTCTTCACAAGCCTTCCCGTGTGTCTGCGTTTGCTCCTTTGCCACTGCTTCCTTTGAACCCTGGCATCCTTTCAAGTGTGAAGAACCCAGGTCAGGCCTTTGTCTGAAGTGCAGCCTGCAGGCTTTCTTTCTCTCTGAAGATTCCCCCTTGTCTTTGACCTCACCATCAGCAAGACAACTTGTCCTGAATCTAGAATTCAATTGAACGGTTGCCTACTTCTGGTAACCTGCACAAAGTTAGGTTTGCCTCAAAGAAACACAGCAAACCCTCATAAAATTTCAACAACACCAGGGGAGGGGGCTCGGCAAAATGAGAAAATTGCCAGAAATTTCCCCTCCGTCATCCCAGGAGGTAATCCTTGCACTCCAAGGACACCAGTATTTTCAAGCATGCTAAACTCCCAGCTCTCTGAAAATCTCAAAGTCATTAAATTAGGGAAACAATATACATCCTTAAATGGCTGGTCGCATTCTCAGCCCAGGGCCTTTGGTCTTTTCTTTTTCCGTTTTCCCTTTTGGTCTGTCCCCATTTGTTGGCAGAGACCAAGGCTGTCTCATTTCAACACTGTATTCCCAAAGCCCAACCCGGGCCCGTCACTTTGGGAGACCCTCAATAAATATTGGTTGAATAAATGAATGAATGAGGCACATGCAGTGGGAAGAAGAATGAATCTTATTAAATTTAGTCTGATATTAGAATAGGATTAGAAGAATCCTGTGGGGTTTGGAGCTTATTAATAAACAGTTGCATGATATTAAACTATAAAGACAGAGAGAAAAAAAACCCAGCTCATTATTCTGATATTTCCTCCACAACATAAAGCCAATAAATGAGCTGCATTTAGAGAAGGCAGACAATATATTTAAGCGCTGTAAATATCAACTTTAGTACTCAGCCTCCATGCAATCTAATTTACTCTCTAACACAATCCATCAAAACTGAACTATGTTTTTGCTTATAGGGATCATAAAAACTCATTTGATTTATTGCAACGTTCCCCCCTCCCCACCATGTTCTCTGGGAAAATTCAGTCATACACAGATCGCTTTCTTTGGGGAAAAAGAGACTCTTGTCACCAGGGCTTTCACAAACACAAACTTACTTTTCACTCTTGAGGAAAAGTATCATAAAAAGAGAGTTTAATCAATTGCCACATCAGCACTTCCCTTATTAATCTGCAGTCCACCTTTGTTCTCTCTGTATGCAGCTCACTTTCAGAGTCAAAAAAAAAAGTCTTAATTCTTCATCCGATGTCCAGTCAGCCAGTGTCTCAAATATTTATCACGGCTGATCCATATTAATGCTCAAAAGGGAGTGTGATTTCATAATGTACCTCTCCTAGACAATCTTATTTAGATTTTCATAACGTTTATCATAACCAAGAACTGTAAACCTTGTCTCTAAAGGGGCATCCTCAATGATCTGCTCAGCGACCATGCCAGTCTCCTCTCCTGGTGATAGCTATAGACTCACCAGGAGCTAGGGAATAAGCAGAGGCTAAATAAAAAAGGAATGAGGCCAGGCAATTAAAGCATAAATAAATTACAAGATTTTTATTTTCCCTTGCTTGAGATATATGAATGTGACCTTGATAAAGACCCAGTATTCAAACACAAACAGGTAAAGAAGGGCAAGAAAAGGGATGAAGGGATAAAGGGAGGAGAGACAGAAGGAGAGAGCGAAGAAGACAGAGAAAGAAAAACAGGTATTGGCCGGGCGCGGTGGCTCATGCCTGTAATCCCAGCACTTTGGGAGGCCGAGGCGGGTGGATCATGAGGTCAAGAGATCGAGACCATCCTGGTCAACATGGTAAAACCTGGTCTCTACTAAAAATACAAAAATTAGCTTGGCATGGTGGCCCACACCTGTAGTCCCAGCTACTCGGGAAGCTGAGGCAGGAAAATTGCTTGAACCCAAGAGGCAGAGGTTGCAGTGCGCCAGGATCACACCATTGTACTCTAGCCTGGGTAACAAGAGGGAAACTCCGTCTCAAAAAAAAAAAAAAAAAGAAAGAAAGAAAAACAGGTATTGCATTCATCAGCTCAGTTCACTCAAACACATTAGAATCTTCTGCTTACCAGATTCCCAAACATCATTTTAAAGACAATATCCTTGACAGACAAATGTCAAATTTCCTTGCTTTCTCTCTACGCTCCCCCATATTCACTTAGTCCAAAGTATGCAAACCCTCAGGTGAGACCACAATGTAAGATTAGACACACTGACAAACACCTTGGGGAGCTGACATAAAAATGAGAAGTAGCAGCTGGGTGCGGTGGCTCACACCTGTAATCCCAGCACTTTGTGGGGCCGAGGCAGGTGGATCATGAGGTCAAGAGTTCGAGACCAGCCTGACCAACGTGGTGAAACCCCATCTCTATTAAAAATACAAAAATTAGCCAGGTATGGGAATGCACACCTGTAATCCCAGCAACTTGGGAGGCTAAGGCTAGAGAATCACTAGAACGCAAGAGGCAGAGGTTGCAGTGAGCAGAAATCATGCCACTGCACTCCAGCCTAGGTGAGAGAGCAAGACCCCATCTCAAAAAAAAAGAGAAAGAGAGAGGGAGAAGTGGTTATGGACAGATATAGTTTATACTGGCATCTCTTAGAGCTCTATTCAAACTACCCACTTTGCCTCCCACCCCAAGAACCTTCATTGAGTGCAAAGAAATGAAACAAATTCTGTCACACAGTAGACAGAGGAAACATTTTCAAAATTAGGAGATATTTCATACATTAAGAAAGTAATAACCTGAGTGCTCACCAAGAAGGGATTAGTAAAATCAAACATCCAGAAAAATGCTAGAAGTGACTGTAGCCATGGGATTCTGAGGAATTTGCATCCTTGTACTTTTCTGTGTTTGCCAAGTTTTCTACGATAAACTAAAATTGCGCTTATTTTCCTGAACCCATCTTACTTTGGTCGTGTCCTCACTGCAGCTCTGTGCTGGCTGACGGCTCCTGCAGGAGTCTTCGCACTTCCTTATCAAATCATCACACTTTTTTTGTCTCCCTTCTCAGACTGCAAACTTCCATGAGAGCACAAACTGTGCCTGTCCACTTTTTTTTTTTTTTTTTTTTTTTGAGATGGAGTCTCACTCTTGTTGCCCAAGCTATAGTGCAGTGGCACCATCCTGGTTCACTGCAACCTCCACCTCCCAGGTTTCAAGGGATTATCCTGCTTCAGCCTCCAGAATAGCTTAGCTGGGACTACAGGCATGTGCCACTACGCCCAGCTAATTTTTGTACTTTTAGTAGAGATGGAGTGTCACCATGTTGGCCAGGCTGGTCTCGAACCCCTGACCTCAAGTGATCCACCTGCCTCAGCCTCCCAAAGTGCTGGGACTATGGGCATGAGCCACCGTGTCTGGCAGTGACTGTTCCATTCCGTATGTCCAAATCCTTGCATATCATAGTCACTTGACTCAAGTGCACAGAAAGTAAAATAAACAGATCACTCAATGAGAAAGGTAACACGTGCTTCTTAATGATTCCATTGGACAGCAGAAAGCCTTTATTCATTCTGAAATACTATAAACAACTTGTAGGGTAAGTTTTGCATCCCAAAAAAGATGCCATAAGAAACACTATCCTCACATGAAGTCCTCTACAAAGGAATAGCCTCATAGGACACGATTCTATAATGGACACTTGTCAATATTTATTAAAAATTAAATAGTAGCCAGCCGCGCATGATGGCTCACACCTGTAATACTAGTACTTTGGGAGGCTGAGGCAGGTGGACTGCCTGAACTCAGGAGTTCAAGACCAGCCTGGGCAACATGAAAAAACCCCGTCTTTACTAAAAATACAAAACATTAGACTGGTATGGCTACACGTGCCTGTAGTCCCAGCTACTTGGGAGGCTGAGGCAGGAGAATCACTTGAACCTGGGAGGTGGAGTGAGCCGAGATCGTGCCACTGCACTCCAGCCTGGGAAACAGAGTGAGACTCCATCTCAAAAAAAAAAAAAAAAAAAAAATTAAATAGTAGACAATATAGCACATTGTTCACTGATTAATCTTATGTGAAGATGCATGCAAATCTGTGTTTCCCTTCAACAGCATACAGAAACACAACATGTGAAGAAGTATTTTCATTGTAGTGACTTATTTTCAACCAACGAGAAGAAGAACACACTCGTGATTCTTTTCTCCAGTTTTCACCTCCATGGATTCAACACAAAGCATGGTCACGGTGTCAACCCAGTGTTTATCATCAGGAGGCAGATCTCCGCTGAGACTTAATTTGACCAGAAATACTTCGCTTTGACTCTCAAAGCTGGAGTCAGTCTGTCAAATGGGAAAGACAGGAAATGTGACGCTAGGGATCTTAGGGGCTTCAACAAAAGGGGTTTCTATCAATGGCTGACACATAATAAAAACTCAAAACATACCATCCATTACTGTAATTACAGAATTTGAGTATAATTCATATATTATTTATGTTAAAATACTATTTACATAAATTGATAATATGACATGTAATTATCATCATTCTTCCCTGCCCACATTAAAAAAATTTTTTTCACATTATGCTTCCTAATAAGCTGATCAGGATGAACCAAAATATGAAACAAAAATTTACCATATTAGGGAAGATACTGAAATGTTAGCTTTGTCGACTGCTTCAAACTGACAGTTTCCTCAATTATGGCCATTGCTCAAGGGTTGCCATTTGTTTATTTCTTTCATTTTAATTTTCTGGGTTCTTTTGAGACAGGGTCTCACTGTTGCCCAGGCTGGAGTACAGGGGCACCATCACAGCTCACTGCAAACTCAACCTCCTGGGCTCTAGCGATCCTCCCACCTCAGCCTCGTGAGTAGCTGGGACTACAGGTGCATGCCACCATGCCTAGTTAATTTTTTTGTATTCTTTTTCAGAGAAAGAGTTTTGCCGTGTTGTCTAGGCTGGTCTTCAACTCCTGTGCTCAAGCGATCCTTCTGCCTCAGCCTCCCAAGTGCTGTAATTATAGGTATAGGGCAGGCCACTGTGCCCAGCCTAAGGGGTGCCATTCAGATTGCACAAGTGAGGCACAGGCTGAGACCTGAAGATCTCTTCTATGTATAGGGAAAGGTTACGGGCAGAATAATGTTTTATTTATTTAACTTCACCTGGGATAGTGGTGAATATGACTATTTATCCAACACATTATTTTTTCCCATTAGATAAAATTGTGGCTAATGGTCTTGTTTCCTAAAGCTTGTTATACTGCATTGGAATTTTCTTGATTTGACCCACTAATATTCAGAGGAATCATTTTCTTTGTTTACATTCAGCCACTGCAGTGACAGCCGCCTCTTACTTCCATATTTATTAGTTGTTTTTTTTGTTTGTTTGTTTGTTCTTTGAGACGGAGTTTCACTCTTGTTATCCAGGCTGGACTGCAATGGCGCGATCAAGGCTCACCGCAACCTCCCCCTTCTGGGTTCAAGCAATTCTCCTGCCTCAGCCTCCCGAGTAGCTGCGACCACAGACACGCGCCACCATGCCCAGCTAATTTTTTGTACTTTTAATAGAGACGGGGTTTCACCATGTTGACCAGGCTGGTCTTGATCTCTTGACCTCTTGTGATCCACCCGCCTCGGCCTCCCAAAGTGCTCGGATTACAGGCGTGAGTCACCGCGCCTGGCCACTTTCTCCTCCTAGAACAATCTCCTTTCTCTTCTCTGTCCAATTCAATCCACTCTTCAAGGCCAGACACTCACCGATGGTTTTAGTCACTCTTCCCTCTTTCTGCTTCATCAAGCTCTCTGCTCACTTCCTGCTCTGGGATACTCCTTGTTACCAGACGATACTATTCCGTTATTTATTGTTTCCAGCTAAGATGCAAGACGGGGGGCAGGAGTTACATCAGGAGCCCTCAGATAATTTCTGCTACATCCACGGCACAAAAATCTGCATATAACAGCGGAAGCTTCACCGTGTGTAAGGCACTGCTCAGCCCCCAGTGTTAAAAGGAAGAACTGTTAAGATCAGTCCCTTCCCCAGAAAAACTTCCAGTTTAAAGAAAAGGTAAGATTCAGGTAAAATGACTGAGATGTTGTGATATTAAAACAGATGTAAAGAAATGTCACCGCTGCAAACATTATGGCTGCTAGCAACAACAAGATGACGAACTAATACTTATGAAGAGTTCACAAAGAGCCCAAGCCCACTTCTAAGGACTTTACGTGAACAATCTCATCTAATGCCTGCACAACCCCAGGCTATAGGCATTGCGATAATTATATTCCCCACTTTACAGATTAAGATGCCAAGGCATGTAGAGGTTGACTAAGCAAAGTGTGTATTAAAGGAACAAAATTAGGGGAGGAAGCAGCTCTGGCCAAGGTTGGCGGAAGTCGTCACAGAAAAGAAGGATCTGAAGCGAGCGTTGGCATAAACTTCTCCATGACCCTGGGTGAAACGGGGGAAGAGGAACGCAGGTTCATCAGGCATGGGAGCAGCAGGAGCTGAGTAAGAAGAGTTATAAATCCCTACTATGAAGGAAATGGAAGGAAGAAGCAGATTATGGGCCTAGAAATGGAGGGATGCCAAGAACTGGAACAGCGTGGAGTTTTTCTCTAGGTAGCAGGAAGCCACAGAGTATTTCTGAGCAAGGGCACGGCATGACTAGTTTTGGTTTTATTTTGGCTTCCTGTTCTGTTTTGTTTTTCGTAAAACAGGTTTGGCTGCCATGATGGGGGCTAGACTAGCCAGAGCAAGACTAGAGGTCAATTTTATTAGGGGTCAAACTTGTTGGTCCAGATAAGGAACTGCAGGGGCCTGGCTTTGGCAGTGGAACTGGAAAGAAAAATGAATGCATGGATTGTAAGGGAGAAGAACGAATAAAAGAAAACTCTGTGGCCAGGGACAGTGCCTCACACCTGTAATCCCAGCACTTTGAGAGGCCTAAGCAGGCAGATCACTGGAGGTCAGCAGTTCAAGACCAGCCTGGCCAACATAGTGAAACCCTGTCTCTATTAAAAATACAAAAATTAGCTGGGCGTGGTGATGCATGCTTGTAATTCCAGCTGCTTAGAACCCTGAGGCATGAGAATCACTTGAACCCAGGAGTCAGAGATTGCAGTTAGCCAACATCACGTCACCGCACGTCAGCCTGGGAAACAGGGCAAGACTCTGTCTCAAAGAAAAGGAAAGAAAGTATACTCTGAAGTCTCTTGCCTCAGTACCTGGATGGATAGAGGGGCTGATGATCAAGATGATGGTAACTGGAGGAGATGGTCTTTGGGTAAAAGATGATGAGATTCTTTCAAGATTCATGGGACGCCTCTAGTACCCAGGTTATGATCCTGGAATACCCTTAGAAACCATTAGGTTAGTGCAAAAGTAATTGCAGTTTTCTCATTACTTTTAACGGCAAAAACAGCGATTACTTTTGCACCAAACTAGTAGACCTCCTTGGGGAAATGGATTATTTCCGAAGAGGAGTACCAAATCTACAAGATGAATCTAGAATATCATGTCATACTAGATAGCAAGAAAGCTATCAAAGACGAGCAGAGTCACGTAAAAATGACTTCTGCAGAAACTTGAGGAAGCTCTTATTGGTTGAAGATTGAATACGCTGAGCATCAAGAAAGATAGTAACTTCCATCCCTGAATTTGTAGTAAAACCAAAAATTACAGTCACCACTAGAGTATGCAGATAAACTCATAAATTTGAAATCACAAAGGGAAAGTCAAGCATTTTTCCTGTACTTCCTGTATAAACTATATTCCCAGATTATCCTAAAAGCAGACCAGGAAATCACTCTTTAAGAAGTCTTACAGTAAATCCATGAAGAAGAAACAATAAAATTACAGTGTCGCCAGTCTGCAATCCCTGAAAAATGCATTGAGCATCCATGATCGATGGATGCTTCATCAAATGCAGAATAAAGCTAATAATACCTAGGCCATGGGGATTACATAGCATCACAAAAAAGGAGACAATCTTATATAATGTGCCTCTTCTTGGAAGAAGAAACGACCAAAGAAATGGAACCTGCATCTGACCTAGTCCAATTTTAAAGAACAGAAAGGACCGAGGAACATGTGAAATGACACCACAGGGATGCAATCGGCAAACACCAGACTGTGGGAAATACTGCAGGACAAACAATCTGGTTTCCTTAACAAGGTCAACAACCGCCACAAAGAAAAATGTTAAAAAAAGAAAAACCCAAAAACGAAAGTGGAGGAGAAAGACTGATTAAAAGATTCTTAAAACAGGCTTGGTGTGGAGGCTCATGCCTATAATCTCAGCACTTTGGAAGTCCAAGGCAAGTGGATCATCAAGGTCAGGAGTGTGAAACCAGCCTGGCCAATATGATGAAACTCCATCTCTACTAAAAAATACAAAAATTAGCTGGGCATGGTGGCACACACCTGTAGTCCCAGCTACTCAGGAGGCCGAGGGCAGAGAATCACTTGAATGCAGGAGGCAGAGGTTGCAGTGAGCTGAGATCATGCCACTGTACTCCATCCTGAAAGACAGAATGAGACTTCCTCTCCAAAACAATAAATAAATAAATAAATAAATAACAAAAAGAGCTTAAGACTGAGTAAAATGGCCTTTTAAAGATATATCAACCAATCACAGTGTACGGACTTTATTTGGATCCTATTTCACATAAACAAACTCTCATACAATCAGTCACAGCAAGTGTACCACTGGAAGGGGTGTTTCTAATGGGGGAGGCTATGCAAATGTGTGGGGGGGGAAATGCAAAGTCTCTGTACCTTCTGCTCAATTTTGCTGTGAATCTAAAACTGCTCTAAAAAAAAAGACTATTTTTAGAATTGGAAATAAGTAAACTTTGGCATTTTTGAAAAAACTGGAAGATTAAACCATTATTTAATAGTGGTGATGTTCATAAATCACTATTAATTATTAGTAGGTCTTACAAGTATGTTAGGAAAAAAATTTATCCTTTAAAAATGCAGCCTGAAATATTTATGGAAACAGTGGTATGATGTCTGCTATCTGCTTGAGACTAGTAGCCTGAGACTAGAAAGGGAGAGTAGGCAGGGCATATATAAAGTAAGATTAGCAATACCTTCATAATTATTGAATCTGGGTGATTCAACAGAAGGTGATTCTGTATGCTATTTTCTCTGCTTTTATATATGCTTTCAGTTTTATGTAATACATATTTTTAATTATTTATTTATTTTGAGATGGAGTTTTGCTCTTATCACCCAGGCTGGAGTACAATGGCGCGATCTCAGCTCACTGCAACCTCCGCCTCCTGAGTTCAAGCAATTCTCCTACCTCAGCCTCCCGAGCAGCTGGGACTACAGGCTGCGCCACCATGCCCAGCTAATTTTTGTATTTTTAGTAGAGATGGGGTTTCACCATGTTGACCAGGATGGTCTCGATCTCTCGACCTAGTGATCCACCCACCTCGGCCTCCCAAAGTGCTGGGATTATAGGTGTGAGCCATTATGTAATAAATATTTTAAAAAGGGAGGCCAAGGCAGGTAGATCACCCGAGGTCAGGAGTTTGAGACGAGCCTGACCAACATGGTGAAACCCCATCTCGACTAAAAAGATAAAAATCAGCTGGGCGTGGTGGTGGGCACCTGTAATTTCAACTGCTTAGGAGGCTGAGGTAGGAGAATCACTTGAACCCAGGAAGTGAAGGTTGCAGTTGGCCGAGATTGCACCATTGCAGTCCAGCCTGGGCAACCGAGTGAAAAAAAAAAAAAAAATGGCTCTTAGAAGATGTAAGGGGTTGATCATCAAAATGGCAAAGGGAAGATCATCAAAATGATGATCAAGTCTCCAACAGCTTGACATTGCTCCTTCTAAGGGAAGTCCCAGTTTAAGTCCTGCTATAGATAGCGCTCAGTGTCCAAAAAGGACAGAAACCTGCTTTAGCCAAGATAACCATTTATATCCCATGCCCTTGTGAAACCACCACCAACTGTGTCATAAAAGGAATAATGCTACGTCTTCAAAGTACATGAATTAATTATCAGTAGGAATGAATGAAAACCGTACCTACCTCTTACAGGTTTTAATACCCAAAAGCTGTTGCAACTACCCTTCTCAACGTTGGAAAGGTCACTCGTATATAATGAATGATAAGGGCCAATGAAGGTCACAGTATATTAAAAGTGAGCTGAATTTTAAGGGTTTGCTGCAAATAAAATTTTCTGCAGGGAATTTATTAAGCCCAAGCAAGGTTACAGAGTTATTTGTGGTGTTTTAATGCTACCTTTATTAATAATAACCTTTCCAGGATACATCATTTGAGAAGGCACATACTTTAATCCTGAAATGTGTGTCCAGTATTATTAATGGGAACATTAAATGATGAAGTTTCAGTGGCAAAAAAGCAGAAATCACAATTTGGCAGGTGTCTGGTATCCAGTCTTTATGAGAGATCGTGAAAGCAAACATAAGCATCCGAGACTATAGATAATGCAGAAGCACTGGTAATTGGAGAGAAATCAGACATAGCTAGAAGAAAACATTACTATAAGTATTTATCTTACATTCTTCTTTCCAAAACATGAGTGAGCTTCAAAAGACACAGAGGGCCTGTGCCACGTTTCCTTCTAAGCCTGGGAGAAAAATATCAGAGCCTCTTCACTTACAATTAAGTAGTACCGAATACCAGCTGAAGGACATGTGTAATAGAGACGAAGGTCCCAACTCAAATCTCAGCTCAGCCAAGTTGAACTGCCTGACCCTGGCCAAGGATCCTTCCTGAGCCAGCTTCATCAAATGTAGAATGAAGATCATAATACCTGCCCCATGGAGCTGTTATAACGATTAAATCAAATCAGATATGGCAATTTTACAGTAAAATTCTGGGCACATATTAAACACAACACAAATGGCCGTATTTATTTTAAAGTAAAACCATTTTAAAATCCTGGCCTTTGTTCCCATGGGGCATTGCCTTCTTCCTTTTCAGCGAGTGAGTATTAGGTCGATCACATAGCAAAAGTGCCTCCAACGTGTAGACATGTCACTGCCTGAGTTCCAAACCTAGAGTCCAAGTTCTACTATCTGTGAAACTGTAAGAAAATCACTTTATCTCTCTAAACATTTGTTTTTGCATGCATAAAATAGGCACAGCCATGGTAGAGCCTCCAAGCTTCTCTCATTGGTGTGGCGTTAGACAATGAATAAAAAAACCTTTAAAACAAGTCTGAAGGTAGTCAGTTCAATCCAGGCAGCATGGCTGCGACACTGTCATGGTAGCTAAACCAGCCTCCCCTACTCTATATAAAGTTGATTTCACTCGCTCTGAGCTCTTCCATTTGGGGATGAAATAACCTGGTCTGTAAGGAAGTCATCCCTCACCCCTTGCCTCCTTTTCTTCTCTGTACTCCTGTCCATTCCCTGCTGCTCTGCCCTTGCTGCAGATGGAAGACAGCCAGCCATTGCATGCTCATCACCCAAAATTCTGGAGTTTTCTAAAACTCTGGTCATGTGGCATCTGGCCTCTTTCCTCAGGAACACAATTCAAAGGGATGAGCTTTTCAGAGAAATCTCATCTTTCATCCTCCACCAAGAACCACCACGGGGAAAGGATCTGTCCAAAAGCCAAATCACCTCCTCCTGCATAGTATCCTGCCCAGGAAGCACTCGGGGAAGGGGGAGTCGGTCAGCCTCATTCTGTGTATTTCTGTGGGGTTGGTTACCACAGCCAAGTGGGCTGACATGAAGAAACACACACCCACCCACACACACACACACACACACACACACACACACACACACACTGACATCATCATGTGTTTATAATGAACATTAGGATGTCAGGTACTTGTTTCATTTGTTTTGTAGTCCATTTTCCCCCTGCCCCTCAAGGCTCATTAGCCAACTAATCATTGCATATGATAATGTGTCCTCTGTGTTTCTTCCTTGGGTCCAAGAATATATCTTCGGCTCCACTGTAGCAGCAGGCATCCTTCATCAGCAACCTTGCCTGGCTTTGCTGAAAGGACGCCAACTCTGCACGTGTCTTTCCTCCTCAGCATCCATTAACTCCGTTACCATATACTTAGACATCTGGACAAGGAACCAACAAGCTGATTTCCCCACCCTCCATAATCACCCAACGTAATATCTGTTTCCTCACAATGTGTCCCTCTGGGAGAGACATCAAGATAAAGCCAACGTCATTTCAAATCACATTGACTTCGGCCAGATGTTCCATGTCTGGGAAATAATGTTTACTGAAAGTTTACATACTAATTATTATTGAAATCTCTGCAAAGGTTACCTTGAGTCTAAGGTCTGAGCATCCAAAGCCAAGATGGGTTTCAAGAAGGAGCCAAAGTTGCCTCTCTAATCTTAGGCCAATCTTTCATCAAAACCCCGATATTCCCTTGGTGTCTACTTTTCTCTGTCCTTGAAAACTCATTTAATAAGGTAATGTTTAATATGAATATAGGAATCGCCCCTCAAATCCTATTTTTAGACCTGAATTCTTCCCTAAGCTCTAGACTTGTACAGTATATACTATATCCTTAAATCTGCACTTGCAAGTTTCACAGGCATCTCAAACTTGTTTAAAATGGAGCTCTGGGGTCTTGTCATGCCCTACAAATTACGTCTTCTGCCGCCCTCCTCACGTGAGTAAATCACTACTATTTACTCATTTGCTAGAAGTCACCCATGCTTCCTCCAGTTTCCTCATCTCTCGAACTGTCACTGCTATCACAAAATTACATCCATTTCTATTGCCACTTTTCTAGGATCGGGCATAATCATCATTCATTTGGGTTCCTCTGAGTTCACTAACTGGTTTTGCTGTGTCCACTTCTGACATCTTCATCTCTAATACATCTGCCACATAGCAGCCAGAGTAATCATTTTAGCACATAAATCAGAACGTTCCTCTTCCACGCATAAAACCATCAGACGGCTTCCTATGGTGCTTAGCAAGGCACTCAAAGTCCTCATCTTCTGCATGAGACATTCCCTTCCTGCCTCTCCACATGAGGCATCTCCTCACTCATGACACCAAGGCTACACGGATCCTGTCTCTGTCCTCCGATAAATCAAACTCCTTCCTACTCAGGGTCTTTGCCCTACTTTTCTGTTTTCCTGGAATGGCCTTTCCCTGGGTCTTCTCGTGTCTTAGCTAAAACATCATTTCTTCCAAGAAACTTCCATTGGGCACTCCATAGACATAGCAAATTAAACTCTAAAGCCACACCTTCTGCTAAGGAAAGAGTGTGCTTGATTTCATTCATAGTACATATCGCCATCTGTATGGCTTTTGTTGACTCATATTTATTTACTTGAGTTAATCTATTTCTACTCCATTCACTGGAATAGCCAAGGGCAAGAACCTCGTTTATCTTTGTCATTGATCTATTCTCAGCACTGAAAAGATGCCTGGTATATAACAGGTGTTCGATACATATTCAGTGAGTGAATGAATGAACAAATGAATGAATGAATGGGTACATGAATGAATGCATGAATGGATCAATACACTCATCATTAATGTGACAATGATGGCATGTGAAGAGGCCTGGCTGTGTTTTGCAATTGAAGACCCCACTGAGTCTATAATTTGGTCATCCGAATTAGACTACAAATTTCCTACTTTCTAGAGAACTCTCAACTCTTGAAGCCATGATTCAAATCACCAAACACTCAAGCATTAACATTCACCCGTCCTAAAAAGCTATCTGTAGCCACCCAAACGTTCTATTTCCTTACCACTCAACATGTGTTCCACAAGTAGGCGCAGCAGCATCGCTCAGGAGTTTATCATAAATTCAGAATCTCAGGTCCCACCCTAGGCTTACTGAATCAGCATCCACACTTTAACAAGAGTCTTGGGTGATTTGCACGCACGTTAACATTTAAGAAGCCCTGTTTTAGTTCCGTTAGTCTGAACCTTGTATGCTTATGAAATGCCCCATCCAAGATCAATTAATTCACAGTCCCTGGGGCCACAGCCCAGGCAGGCATCATGGCTACTTTTTAAAGCTCCTTCCCATATTCTAAAGAGCAGTCAATATGAGAACCAGAGACAAAGCACAGAGACAACAGTTCAAAATTTTACAAACTTGGTCTGTGTGTATGCAGAGGGAACTCTCATTCTAAAGGTAAAACGGCAAACAGTGCAGAAACATGAGAAAACAATTACAAAGCCCTAGCTCTGCAGACAGTGGACCAGGCTCTGCCCCAGACAGGCAGCTCAGAGTTGACGCCTCATGCCACTGCAGGGTCTTGGTATGCGTTATTTGGTTTTCCTGGTTCTCACGGGAGAATACACATAAGGCCATTATATAATCACTTCTGCACAATCAAAAATAAAAATAAAAAAAGAAGGCACCTGAACATACTTTTATGTCTTCCCATACCTTTTTAAAATTTCACACCTTAATCAAAGGCAGATGCTGTTTACTTGTGGAATGCCAATATTTTGAAACGACTCTCTGTAATTAGCTCATTAGCTCACCTGTGGAATTATTGGAATTTTTTTCTTAAGTTGTTGTTATTAAAAAAAAAAAAAAAAAAAAACACCTAAATCAGTTCTTTTAAGACAAGGGCAACAGGCTGTCACATCTTGCGGGTATAGAGGGGGCAGTGTTCTTGAATTCCTCACCTGCTGTAACAGACACCAACAGGAACTCAGAGAACATTCTACATCCTAAGGACCATCTTGGTTTAGAAGGTAAAAAGCTTTGCTTTCATATGGAAATTTAACTTGGCTTCTGAAAACAACATAGCACCTTAGGATTCTGGGTTCACGTCAACATCTCTGTCAAGGGGCTAAGGACCACGCTTTGAAAAATTCAGTTTAGCCTAATTCAAGACACATGTGTTTTTTTTTGTTGTTTTAACTTCAAATATGACTCTCCTTAGTCGCTGTATCAGTCAAGGTCTCAATAAGAAACAGATGGCATACTCAAATTAGGATTATTTAAGGAGATCTTACTTACAGAAGTACTATTTCCAAAGGTGTAGGCAGAGCACAGGGAAGCCACCCAGGATATGCAGCGACCTAGAATTAGTAGCAGCAAAATTATTTTCCCGTAGGCCAAAATGGTTGAGGGGAAGGGAATGTTAGGGGGTCCCAGAAAGAAAGGAAGGAAGCTGGCTGCTTAGTGACAGCAAGCAGAGGCCGGTCCTCTCTGCCACTCAGGAAGGACACAGGACAATACATACCTTGACATCATTTAACCTCCTTCCTCCAATCTCCCACCAAAACTCCCCATAAGCCGAATTCAACTGACAATGAAAGGGTAGAGGAGCCCCTGGGGTCATCCTTCCACAGCAGCTTCCTAGGAAAAGAGCAGGAACCGCAGTAAACCAAAAATAAAATCCTGTATCTCAACTGACTGAATGGACCCCCCCAGGGCCAACGGAAACCCAAAAAATGAAATTTCTGGCCATGGTGGAAAGGGAGGTCAGACACACCTCCTTATACCCCCCTCCCTTTCTGAGTTTAGATACAAGTGACCAGCATTAACATTCAAACAGAAATCATCAGACTGACAAAACAGACTCTTTGGCAGTAAGATACCAAATTCCAACCTGACTCTGATGCAGCAGAGCATGACAGACAGCAGACTCCGAAGAAAATCAAAATATTTTATCCCAAAATATGCTTCTTTGATATATTTTGAAATGACCCTGCAAAGCTGTCTTTTGTAGGGGGAAATTCTGCATCTACAAAGAATCTCCATGAATGCAGCCAGGACTTTTCTGTATCTAGCAGGGATTAGCTAGAAGACTGACACCTTTTAAGGTCTGACAACAAGACATCTACCATCTATTTCCTCTGAAGCCTGCTACCTGAAATCTTAACCTACATAACAAGAACGTTGGCTTCCCCAAATCCCCTGTTTTTACTTACTTTTTTGAGTCAGAGTCTCGCTCTGTCACCTAGGCTGGAGTGCAGTCATGCAATCTTGGCTCACTGCAACCTCTGCCTCCTGGGTTCAAGCCATTCTCGTGCCTTAGCCTCCCAAGTACCTGAGACTACAGGTGCACACCACCATGGTTGGCTAAGTTTTTTTTATTTTTCACAACCCCATTTATCTTAACTCAAGCATTCCTTTCTACTGGCTTTAAGTCTTCAGACAAAGCTTAACTCTTTCAATCCACTGTCAATCAAAAAATCTTTGAGTCCAACTATGATCTGTAATCCACGGACTACCTACCCCATTCCAAGATGTCCTGCCTTTCTGGGATGACCCCATGTATACTTTCCATGTACTAATTTGTCTTTGCCTGTAACTTCTGTCTCCCTAAAACGTACAAAAAACAAACTATAATCCAATCATCGCAGACACCCTTTCTCAGGACCACTGGAGACTATCTCCCAGGCCATTTGCCAGGCCATGGTCACTCACATTAGCTCAGAACAAACCTATTTAAGTATCTTCCAGAGTTTGTTACTTTTTTTATCAACATTCCCAAAGATGTCTACCTCCTACTCCTGGAAACCTGTAAAATTCCTGCAAATTAAATATGAAAACTAAGTTTGCAGATGGACTGAGGTTGTTAATCGACTAACCACAAGATAGGGAGATGATTCTGTACTATCTGGATGGGCCCAGTATAATCACAGAGATTCTTAGAAGCAGGAGAGAGTCAGGGAAATGGGACTCAGTGGAGATGACTGGAGAGGACCATGTTGCTGGCTTTCAAGATGGAATAGGGACCACAAGCCAAGGAATGCCGATAGACTCTGGAAGCTGGGAAAAGCAAGGAAAGAGATTCTCCCCTAGGGCCTCCAGAAGGTAAGACAGCTCTGCTGACACCCTGATGATTGCACAGTGAGAACACATTGGACTTCTGAGCTATAGGACTTTAAAACAGGAAATCTATACCATTTTAAGTTTGTGGTGATTTGTTCCAGCAGCTATGGAAACTAACACAGTGAGGAAGAAGAATGCCTTTGGAGAGGCAACTGGAAGAGGTTTAGCATCATCCCGCACTGACATCTTCTGATGCATTTGGTCAGACCCTGTCCCCTGTATCTAAGCCTTAGATGAAGACTTCTCCCTAGACTAAAAGGGAACAGTGTGATATAATTTCAAAACTTGGGCTTTGGTTTCATGCTGACCTGAGTTTGCATCCTGGCCCTGCCCCTTATGGGTTATGTTATGTGGCTTCAGGGAGTCACAGTGTCCTCATCTGTGAAATGTCAATGATAAATATGACAGTGACCTTATGGCATTGGTGTGTTAAATGAATAGTGCATATAAAACACTAAGAACAGTGTCCAGCACAGAGTGGATGTCCCGTGAATGCTGGAACTTCTACCCTTATCATCCTAACTACGGTGGTTTAAAACATGTCTGAAAATTCTCTGATGATTCCTCTCCCCACCACCCCAACCTGTTAAGCAGTAAAGCATAATTACCCACCGCCCACCCCCCGCCCCCGCCGAAAAAAGGCTGACATTGCTTCTAACAGAGTAAGGAAGACATAACAGTGTTTGACTCTGAGACTAGGTCATAAAACCTACTGGGGCTGTATACCGCGTGATTCTAACTATTTAACATTCTGGAAAAGGCAAAACAGGAAAAAGATGTGGTTGCCAGGAACATGCAGGGGAGGGCGGGGAGGGAAGAATAAGTGAAGCACAGGAGATTTTTATGGCAGGAAAACTATTCTGCATGATACTCTAATGGTGGATGGGTAGCCATGCATTTGTCCAAACCCATAAAGCTGTCATAACAGCTAAAACATGGAAGTAACCCAAGTACCCATCGATCAATGAATGGGTATGCCAACTGTGGTATACACATCAAATGGAATAGCATTCAGCCTTAGAAAGGGGCTGGGTGTGGTGGCCCATGTCTGTAATCCCAGCACTTTGGGAGGCCTAGGTAGGCAGATCACTTGAGGTCAGGAGTTCGAGACCAGCCTGCCATTCTCTACCAAAAATACAAAAATTAGCCAGGCGTGGTCATGGGCACCTGTAATACTAGCTACTTGGGAGGCTGAGGCAGGAGAATCACTTGAATCCAGGAGGTGGAGGTTGCAGTGAACCGAGATCGTGCCACAGCACTCTAGCAGGGCAACAGAGTGAGACTGTCTCCAAAAAAAAAAAAAAAAGAGAAAGGAAGGAAGGAAGGAAAGAGGGAGGGAAGGAGGGAAGGAGGGAAAAAGAGAGGAAGGGAGGGAGGGGAGGGAGGGAGGGAAAGAAATTTCACACCCTCACACTTGTTTCAACACAGATAAACCTTGAAGACGTGATGCCAAGTGAAAGAAACCAGTCACAAAGAGACATATGCTGTATGATTCCACTTATTTGAGATAATTAAGAGTAGTTAAAATCATAAAAACAGAAAGTAGCATGTTGGTTGCCAGGGGCGAGGGAAGGAAGGAATGAGGGGTTACTTTTTAATGGGAACAGAGCTTCAGTTTCACGAGACGAAAGGAGTTCTGAAGATGGGTGGTAGTGTTGTTTGCACGACAATATGAATGCATTCAACACTACTGAACCATACACTTAAAAATGGTTAAGATAGTAAAATTTATATGTATTTTATAATAAAACATGAAAAATAATCATACAACACAGAGTAAATTAATATAAACTATGGACTTTAGTTAATAAAAGTGTATTGACATGTGTTCATGAATTGTAACAAATATACCACACTGAGATCGGATGTTATTAGGAGAAACAATTGCAAAAAAGTCATCGACAATCAGACCAGGTGCAGGGGCTCACGCCTGTAATCCCAGCACTTTGGGAGGCCAAGGTGGGTGGATCACGAGGTCAAGAGATCGAGACCATCATGGCCAACATAGTGAAACCCCGTCTCTACTAAAAATACAAAAATTAGCTGGGCATGGTGGTGTACACTCGTAGTCCCAGATACTTGGGAGAATGAGGCAGGAGAATCGCTTGAACCTGGGAGGCAGAGGTTGCAGTGAGCCGAGATCACACTATGGCACTCCAGCCTGGCAACAGAGCGAGACTCTGTCTCAAAGAAAAAAAAAGTCATGGACACTCTCTCTCTGTAACTCTTGCTCTAAAGGACAAAGGCTGCCGTGCTGTAAGCACATGTCTATAGTGGCACATGTAGCAAGGAATTGAAGCCTCTGACAAGTAACCACGGACAAGAGAGCCTGGAGATATCCTCCAAGCCCAGCTGAGCCTTCAGATGACACAGCCCCAGTCAGCATCTCAGCTGCAACCTCAGGAGAGACCCTAAGTCAGAAACATCCACCTAAGCCACTCCCCGATTCCTGAGCCCTAGAGAAATTTTATGAGACACTAAATGATAGTTGTTTTCATTGTTATGTTTTGCATTAATTTATTATGCAGCCATAGATAACTAATACGTTAACCCAGAAAAGGGCACCATAAAAGGCACATTTTAAACATTTACTAGAGGTGAGTGAATCTGAAAGGTGTGTAGATTTCCTCAAAATAACTGAATACATCCAGTGTCAAAGTGGAGGGTAGGAATTACTGTTGCGGAAGCTGGCAGTCTAAGAAATGCATAATTATTCAGTGGCAATGAAAGGTTTTGCTTTAAGTGAGGGGAAAAATCCTGCCTTTAGGATTCAAAACGACCCAAATCATGTGTCCTCCTCATAGAGCTTTGGTCTCCAAGCTGCTGCCAACGCAGGAAAATGTGGTTATTTCCTGTTCATCAGCATTTTACCCTCGAACCTTCTGTGAAGCTGGCCTGTGATTTTTTTTTCTTTTTTTTTTTTTTTTCAGAAAGCAGGAAACTGAGAGCTTATCCTCAGATTGTGTGCCAAATTCCAATCCAACTCCAGTTCATCTAAGGATCTAGAAAGCCAGACAGAGGTCATGGCATTGACACCTCCCGTCCTGCTCAGACCCGCGGCACTCACCCCAACCAGCCTTCCAGGGAAGTGGAAGAGGCAATGCCCTCTCATGCCTCCCAGCCGGCTCTCCACTGATTTCAGCCCACGGGCCATCTGGGCTCTTCTCCCCGCTGCGCACACAGTTTGGTCCAGGGAGTGGAAACTTTCTGCGGGATTCAGCATCTTTTATTTTCTACTGATTTTATTTTTTTTGCAAACCAGGATGCATGAAGAGAGTGGAGGACCCTGGCTGGCGTGTAATATGTCAGTGCTAATCCATATGTAAAATCCAGGAGGCCACTTGGCATGAGTCCAATAGAATCACTGCAGATTTCAACACAAAGCCATTCAACTCTATTAGGATGGCTGGGTGTGACCTTAAATAGGAAGGATAACCAAAAATTCCGCCCAAGCGGTAAATCTGCTTAGCTTTTCTGCAGAAATTGTTCAAGAAAAAAAAATAATAAAAGCTCTAAAGCAATCAAATAGTTTCATTTTAATGAATTTTGTTTTGCTTAATAATAGGTCACAAAAGCTCCTAATAAATGCTTAATTCATATATATATAACTATATATAATATATAACATACTATAAATATATATAACTATATCTATATAGAGAGATATATAGATATATATAGTTAGTGAACGTCTCTCAAAAAATATAGGACAATGAAGAAGTTTTGAAAGACCACAAATTTGATAGTGATATTCCAGAATTGAGTAAATATGAATATTGAGGTACAGCATACATAAATATAGTTTGGGGATGGGTGCGGTCACTCACAAACACCTGTAATTACAGTACTTTGGCAGACTGAGGCAGGCAGATCTCTTGAGGTCCGGGGTTCGAGACCAGCTGGCCAAGAAGGTGAAACCTGGCCTCTACCAAAAATACAGAAATTAGCTGGGGATGGCACTGCACACCTGTAATCCCAGCTACTCAGGAGGCTGAGGCAGGAGAATCACTTGAGTCCAGGAGGCGGAGGCTGCAGTGAGCCAAGACTGTATCACTGCACTCCAGCCTGGGTGACAGGGTGAGTGAGATGTCATCTCAAAAAATAAATCATAAAATAATAAATAAATACAGGCATAGCTCCAATATATTCACAAGCAAGTACATATGAAAAAGTTTAGAAAATACCATTTTTACAGTCACCCCTCCCCCCCCCAAAAAATAGGGCGATCTGTAGAATGGAGATCTTATAAAAGAGCCCTCTGCTCCCATCTTCCTTAACTTCCTATAGCAATAACGAATTATGCTTCAGTACACAGACCTAGAGAGCCCTCACAATGGGCCGTTTACTGAAGCAAAAAATGCAAGTCTTTTCATTAGTGTTATGGACACTGAAACAAATTCTACAGACTTTTATTTTTCTTTAAATGACCAATAGATATTAATAGTAGTACTTCACTGAGTTAATAAAATTGAAAACCTCAAAATGTTATTGAAAACTCAACATAAATGATTACAAAAGTTTACTAAGGACTATAATTAAATGTGGTACCAAGAAGTCTAGCTATCAAGAACTTCACAGACACGTTGCAAATATTCTCCCCCCAAAACTCAGGTGCACGAGTATAATTCTTGGAATTTTCAGGAAGGACTTTCTGATCTCATGCTATTATCAAAGTTGTTAACCAGGACTCAATTCAATGTTTTAGTAAAACGTTACTGTTGTGGTTTTATGGGGCTTGGAGGATAACTGTACTTTTTTCTGATAATTTCTAAATAATTGGACTTCAAGACATATAGCAATAGTGACTCAAATTAATACATATTCCTACTGCTAGATCAGAGGTGTCTCACCCCATACACAGTTGTACCATAATGCTTCATTATTACTGAGCTGCGGCCTCCCTGTCTGGCCTCATCTCCAACACACAGACTCCCACCAGAAGGTTAAGACGGTGAGGTGGTTGGGCTGCAGTATGCTTTATCCCTGCCTCCCAGGGTCGTGATAGAAGACTCTGAAAGTTGCTGTTCTAAAAAAGGTGGGCTCTTACTTTTTCTTGTGTCCCATATAGCACTTTGAGAATCTGATTTTTAAAAAGCTATGAGCCTTCTGCCCAGATAAAAACGTTTATTCTTAAAATTGCGAATACAATTTCAGTTAGCCTTTGAAGTGTACTAGTGCCTCCCATCTAAGTTAAAAATCCCTTTCTTAGAAGAGCAAATAGGAGACGTGTTTTATTTGTCCATATCTTTCATAGACTAAATAAATCATCTAAAAGCGGAGAAATGAAAGCATTCCCACCGGTCTGAAAGAAACAGACAGATACTCTCCGATCCAGGGCCTTTTCTTTCCAAGACTATGTTTCCCTGTTTTCTTAGTATCAGAAACAGAAGATGAGTTAAAAACTATCTCAGTGATAGGTATTTGCATATAGGGTCATCAAGTTACTAAACCAAACTACCAAGTTGCCAAACAATGCCATGGGCGTTTTTCCATCCTTCCGCCAAAAAGCTATGAAAGAAAATAAAACATTATGCTACTATGGATGGTTGTCTGGTGCCACCTGAAAGCATGTTCCACTCTGGAACATGTGTTGCCTTCCCAGAGCAGCCTGGCCTCTGTGCCTTTATAAATCAGAAGCTACTTCTAGAAATCTTCGATGGTTCAGTACGCCATCTCTTCAAAGCTCCTTCACCTGCCCTATGCTGCGAAGTGACAAAGGAACATCCTGCAGTTTCTCAGTGTTCTTTGCTGAGGGGATTGTCTCCATCCTCTCTGCACACGGAGCATTTTCTCTCACCCCCAGGTGGCTGCCTCACCGGGCTTTGAAGAGAGGGGATTAATTTTTGGTGGTGGAAGGGAGAGACACGTTACTGCAGAAAAACAATACACAAGAAGACAGCGTATGTAAAACACCTCAGGAAAGAGGAATAGTCCTCAGGTGCCCAATGACGGTTACAAAACAGAATCTTAATTCCAGACGCTTTAAGAATAGACATTTCTTCCCATCTATCAAGCACTTTTCTCAGAGTAACTGAAAAATAAGCTAATACCTCATGATAAGCGTGCCTCTTTGGAAAGCGTAATCCTTCTTCTCAGCCAAAAACGCACCATGTAATAGGGGAGGCAAATACATTTCATTTCATGTAGTAATTCCAACTGGTTGACAGCCTATGCCTAGAGAGATGCACTGAGGATTCTCAGAAGGTGACACTGATGAGGGGGGAGAAGGATTGATTATTAATGTCTGCCACGTGCAGGGGGCTGGGAGGGTGACGCCTTGCCCTTGCCATTTTGATGTAGAGCATTACTGAGCACCAAAGGAAAATGCAAGAATCGAAAATTTGTATAATATACAAGCTGGGCTGTGGTTGGGAACATAATTTTTTTATAAGTCTGTTTTACCAGGCAATTTTTCAAGGACGTTTCTAAACTACATGTTAAAAGACAAAGGCGTGTTAGGCAGCATTACTGCGTTCGAATGGAGATGATCGTGGTTTGAGTAACATGATCTTGTTTCTTCCTTGAATGGCGTCTTCAGCAAGGGGCAGCCCATCTGTTCCATCCTTGGGGAGGAACCAAATGAGTGTCCCTTGTCTGAGATGGCTGAATGGAAGACGTCCTGACATAAGCCACCATGTGTGTCATCAGAGGCAAGTCTCTGGTGTTACGCTAAGGAAGCGCACAGCATATTTCCTCTTTGTCTGAGTTTGTGGCGCAACCTTCCACCCCAAGGATGTTTGGCAGAATCTGAGATGTCTTTGGTTGTCATGGATGGGTGAAAGGGGTGCTACTAATATCTGGCAAGTAGAGGCCAGAGATGCTGTTGAACATCTTACAATGCACAGGACACCCCGTACAACAGACAACTAAGCAATCCAAAAGGTCGACAGCGCAATCGGGTTGAGATTAAAATCACTGTGAGTCAACAGTATGCTCTCTGCTGCTTAAAATCCACCACAGCTTCCCAGCTCAATGGCTAAGCCTAGAGCCTGTGACTGTGAAATCAGCTGACCATCCGCCATGCAACCCTAAGCAAAGCACCTGAGTTTGCTCAGCCCCCACAACCCCATTGTGAAACAAGATGAGAACGGGGTCCATTCCACACGGTTCTTATGAGGACAAAGAAAGGACAGTGGAACTAAGGATCTTAACACACTACTTGGCAGATGGTGTTAGCAAAAAAACAGCAATGACAAGAACTGCAAAACATTCTGCTGTGGTTAGAATGTTTGTGTCCCCGCCAAAATTCACACTGAAACTTCATCTCCAGTGCAACACTATCAAGGACTGTTCAGACCAGGAGGCTCCACCTTCATGGATGAGATTGAAACCTTACACAAATGTTGTAGAAAACGAGTCAGGCCCTTTGGCCCTTCCGCCTTCCAACATATGAGGGTGCAGTTGTGAAGCACCATCTTGGATGCAGAGCGAGCATCCCTCATCAGACACTAAACTTGCCACATCTTGATCATGGATGTCCCAGCATTAAAAACTATGAAAAAACAATTTCTGTTCTTTATGTATCACCCTGGTTAAGTGTTTTGTTACAGCAGTACGAATAGACTAAGACACCTTCCAACAGGGATGTAATTCATGACAGTTATGGTAGCCAAGTCGGACCAGAATCACCATATGGCTTGATTCTAAACCCCATTCATCCACCAACATATAAGGGAACAGCCCAGCTAGAGCAACAGGTTTGGCAGTGTCTGTCAAAATGAAAGGCATGTTTCCTTTGCGTTACCAATTTCACCTCTAAGGATTTAACCTACAGACAAGTGTGGGAAGTGGGGGTGATACTCCATGTAGCACTTCAACAGTAGACATAACATAAATATCCACCAAAAGGAAGCCAATTAAGTAATGTAGAGTAAATAGGTAAAATGGAATACTATACATCTATTAACAAAAATGGAGCAGAAAAAATACACATGCGTGCGTGCGCACACACACACACACACACACACACACACATAAGATAATCCTTAAAATACACTCTTCATTTTTAAAAAAAGAACAAACAGTGGAACCATGTGTCTCATATGCTATCTTTTGTTGGTGTAAATATCTGTGTAAATGTTTGTATCTGCAGAAAACACCTACGAAAGATGAGAAAGTATAATAATGCTTGTCTCTAATGAACTGCAAGGCAAGGGGAAGAGAGATTTAGTTTTCTCTGCATACTCTTGCATTTTTAAATACTGTACCACTTAATCAGAACTATTAAATAAATAAAGCAAAGCCTCAAATATGCCCTGTTAGATACATCATTCCCCGCCTAGAAATTACCCTACTTCTTTTGCACCAAATGCTGGCAAGTGAGTAATTTTTAATTCTTTGGGTGAATCTTTTTCCTGTATAGATGCCCTCATTTTTAATCCAAACAATGTCCGCGGAGAAGCTAACTATTAGCACGCAGTTTGTTGTGCTCATGATAACAACAAGAACTCCAAGAGGCTGTCATCACAACTCAGATGACAAATCACAAGGCCACAGCCAACCCCACACCACCATCCTTTGCAAACTCCAGCTTTAAAATAAAGAGCTGTTATCAATTAGCCGAGCCAGAAGGTTCTCAGAAGCTAAGCTGGATTCTAGGCTATTCTTAGCACCGAGCAATGGCTTGGAGAGAAGAAAAAAGAAAATATAAAAGTTACACCAGGTTTTGCATTTGGAAATCACTTTTCTGGGAAAAGACAAATGATATCACGCAGGTAATTTAGAGGATTTACCTTATGACATACATTCTGCTGGTCTTCCTCCAAATCTAAAACATGATCTTGTAATTTATAACTGTAGCAGAATATACCGTGTTGTTCTGACTACCGAAAATAATTAATATGGCTTTAAAAAAGTTAAAAGGGGGGAAAAAAATCAAATGGCAAGGGCACACTGACATCTGCTGGCATTTCATAAACTTTTTTTTAAGACAAGCATTTGTTCCAGACACTGCTGTCTATTTATTCTCATGCAATGAGGCACATCCACGGTCTCCCAAAATTAGGATTCCCCAATAGGCTCCCCAAAATTACATAAAGACAGGACCATCAAGGCACAAAAAGCTCAAGAGCCCCCTTCTCCCTAGAGCCCCCTTCCTTTCATTCGGTGAAGCAATCCGGAGTGCTGCAGAATGAATAATTGTATTTTTTTAATAAGTAGAAGAGTTGGGTTAGAGGCAAATTAAATTCTGTGAGCTGCTTTCCCTGGTTTTATTTTTGTAAGTGGCAATTCCACCAATCCTCTTCTCAAAATGGTGAATAAATGAGGATACAGGGGGACCACACCCTACCTAGAGAGAACGAGGAAAATAAAGCTAAATGTTTCTGGTTCCAAGACCAGCAAGGAAGAAGGACTCTCAGAAAGAAGGAGGCAGCAGAACTGAAAGCGTGGATAAAAGAGGAGGATGCCTTAAATTGTAACCTTTAAGGAAGAGGCAGTGGGTCCTGTGGCGCTAAGAGAATCCTTGAAAATAGACTCCAAAACGCTCAAGTCCCAAAAGCATTTCTCAGAATTTGAAAAATCTCTGACAGTGACATGGAGCCAATGAGGGAATAACTAAGGGGTCGGCTGAGGTGGAAAATGACCTTCACTTTCTCGTGAGACTGTATGGTGTTATGAAGGTATGTTCATAAGGCTGGGGTGTCTGGCTCTGCCTCCTGTGACGCTGTCACTCACAGAATGTACCATCCGACGTGAAAGGGATCGGTCCAGGAGGGAGGATGTGAGGCAAAACAGAGCTATGCCCTGTACATGCAGAAAGCAGCATGCCCAGCAACACCGCCCCTTATTCCGACGGGCTCTCAAGTCAGCAGTCTCCCCAGTGTCATACTGGCCGTGGCTCCTTGTCTTCCTACTGTGATACACGCACACATGTGCACACACGTGCAGAGATGGCCAAATACACGTGTGCACACATACAGAGATGTGTGTGCCCACCCACTCACGTGCACACGCAAGTGTACACATCCACAAATGCACACACACAGGCACACACACTGCCTTTCTCTCAGGGTGCTCCTTGCACCTCATTCTCGCACTGATCTTGAGTATGCTTACGAAGAATGGTACGAGTCAAGACTGTGCCCATCTCAGAAAGGACGCAGGGCACAGGCTCCTGAGGGCAGGGCTGCCTGTTCTGGCCTCTGCAGGCTTTGCCAGCCACATCCCTTCCCTGCTTGCACTGCCCCAGGCACAGTGGCCACTTTGCTGTTGTCAAGATGAGGAGAGCCCCCTCGTTCCTCCGCGGGCTTCTGAACACACTACCACCTCTGGTGTCCGTAGTCTCCTCTCCTCTTCTCCCCACTGGTCACAGCTTAACCCTTCTCATTCTTCAGGCCTTAGCTTAAACGCTGCCTAATACTTGTCCTTGGAGACCCTTCCCTGATGTTCCTATCGCACAGGGTAACCCACCCTTTTATAACATGAATGCCACATTCTGTTGCCATTTTAATAAGGATGGTCACAGGTAATTCTATCGTCTTTTCACCCGCATTCATGTTTTGTGTCAGTCTCTTGCTAGAGCATAAGCTTCACTAGGCTGAGATGATGTCAGTTTTGGTCAATGTATCCGCCCCATACAATAGCCCCAGTGCCTACCAATGCCTGGCTCAGAGCATGGGCTCATGAATATTTGCTGAATGCATGAAAAAGGCAATAAATGACCCAGTAAAAGTAAAATGATATAGCACAAGTAGTGCTCCAGGAAAACGTTTTTTAAAAGGAGAAAATAAGAAAGAGTTTCCGTTTGCACTATTCGGACTCAAATCTCATGTCTCTAACTTCATGTCTAGCTCAAGATACCAAGGACTGCATTGTTTTGTCCTATTTTCCAGGGCTCCTGGTGTTTTAAAGGGCTGTAATTTATGTATATCTTTCAATATTCAATATTGAAAGGTATACATAATTTATATACCTTTATATTGCTTTCTTACCTCATTCATCTTTATATTGCTTTCTTATTCAATATTTGTGTTCATTTTAGGTACCTTACAAAGGGCTTCTTGTGATAGAGTAACATACATCACAACAAAAGTGAAACATTAAAATACGGGTAGAGAAATAAAACTGAGTCAAAAGTGAGGTTAATATGCAAAATCCATGCTATCAAATCCTATATACTGCCATGATTGAATTTTAAAATCCGCTCAGAGCTTCCTGGCAGGCTTTGTGAGAAGGGAACAGATATTCCACTTAGGAGTGCCCGGTACATAAATACTTATGAGAACCTGAAGAAAGGACAAACTCTTTCTGTTCCTGAAACCTAAGCTAGCACAGTAATAGCCAACAGAATCCTCAAAAATATCAACATAGGGCTGGGCACAGTGGCTGATGCCTGTAATCTCAGCACTTTGTAAGGGAAGACTGCTTGAGCCCAGGAATTGATGACCAGTCTGGGCAACACAGCGAGACCACATCTCTACAAAAAAATACAAAAATTTAAAAACACAAAAAATAGCCATTTGTGGTGGCAGATACCTGTAGTCCTGGCTACTCAAAAGGCTGGGGTGGGATCACTTGAGTCCTGGAGGAAGAGGATGAAGTGAGCCATGCACTCACCACTGCCCTCTAGCCTGAGTAGCAGAACAGGACTCTCTGTCTCAAATAACAACAACAATAATAATAATTAAGATGAGAGAGTATGAATTCTTCATAGCTTGCTCGTCCTTCTTGGTTCCCCTTACCTATATTCAATAACATGTTTCTTTTTCTTTCAAGTGCTAGATCCAATTCTAACAATTCTTAAACTTTAAATGGTCTGTCCTTTTTCTGTGTGCATATATAACGTCTAGTTTTTAAAATCTGGATTTAATTAGTTCTCTTATACTATTTCTCATTATGAACTGACACCAGCAAAGCACAATTCAGTAGAAATAAGTTAATAGAAAGGGGTGGATGGTTCCTTGTCCTTGATACGTACTTTCAAAGACTATTTTTTATGCAGACAAAACCAATACAAGTTCCCTAAGCAAAATGAATGAAATTCACTAGGAAACAAAATAGCTTTCCATGAACTACAGCACAATAACTAGGGAACCATTTGTATCAAAGACTCATGGAGTGAGAGACTCTTGCCTGAATACCATAAAGTAAATAAATAATTAAGAAATGACTAACTGAGAAGTCTGTGTGATTGCTCCTTGACTTAACTTACTCTGAGGTATCCATCCTTGGAGACAGGATCATTTGCCTTTTAAAGGAGAAGTAAATGGAGGCTCAGAGAGGTGCAGCCATTGGCCCAGGGTCACACAGCCAGAAAGTGGCAGA